>NC_141136.1:115384551-115536806 GCF_053477565.2 Lygodium microphyllum
GCAATTGCAGATGTAAGTCCAAAATGCAGGGAAGGTGATTACCCCAGAGGACATTGCAATAACTCTTCTTTCTCAATTACTGCCCCGATTCAGTGCATTTTACTCTGCCTTGATTGCTTCAGCGTGGATAGAGACTCTTCGTTGGAAAGAGTTGGTTCCTACGGTTTTGGACTAGGAGGAGCAATTGAAAGGACAGAATGTGACAAAATGCTTCCAAATCGGAGGTATTAATAGGTTAGTCCTCTTAGAAAAAGGGGAAGGACCAAAAGGAGGACAAATCGAAGAAAGACAAAGTGAAGGATTCCACTTCTCACATCAGTGGCAAGACAGGTCACTAGAAGAAGGATTTCCTCGATAAGGAGAAGAAGAAGAAGAAGAAGTCTTCAAAGGATTCAAGAGTGGTGGTTGCTCCCTTATCGGCTACCTTCCTCCACTTGGAGATGATTGAGGCATCAATCCCTAGGTCTTCTGATACTATGTTGACGGCCCCACACCTGCGTGAGTGGATTGTTGGCAGTGGTGCCTCTTGGCACACGACTCCTTTTGTAGAGCAGATGTTGCACATTTGCAGCCTTCGCATGGATAGATTCTCATCGGCGATAGCTCTTCTATGCCTATTCAAGGGAGGGGTGTTTCAGATGGACAGGGTGGTGCTCATACTTTAGAGGTGCTTTATGTGCTAGGTTTGGGTTACTATTTGCTTTCGACACACAAGATTTGTACCCTTGGCCTCTTGTTTGAGTTTGACGAGGATTCCTTTCACATCCTTGATTGTGGATCACGACAAGTGCTTACTTCTGGTTATGAGGAGAATAGATCTACAAGTTAAGGTCTCCTTTTGCCTTGACCTATCTTATTTTTATCTCTTAGACACAGTCCGAGCTTTGGCATTCTTGGTTTGGCCACCTAAATTATGATTGCTTTTGGAAAGCTTCTAGGGGACATCTTGTTCGAGGTTTGTTGGACATTGTGGTGAGCCAGTAATCGTGTCTATCATGCATTCATAGGAAACATCATTGTGATGCCATTCCCAACAAGGCTTCAAGGTGGACTTCAGCACCCTTGGAGCTTGTATCTACAGATCTGTGTGGACCTATGAGGACGGAGTCCCTTTTGGGGGAGCTTGTATTTCATGCTAATTGCGGACGGTTTTAGCAGTATGACATGGGCTTATTTTGTGCAGTTGAAGTCAGAGGCATTCTCCCAATTCACGGATTGGTTGCTCTTTGAGGAGAACCGATTAGGCCGGAAACTGAAGACATTACGATCGAATAAGGGTAGCGAATTTTTTTCTAATGAGCTTGCTAGGTTTTATGTAGATTGTGGTATCCACTAGGAGTTTGCAAACACCAATACTCCTCAAGAGAATGGCATATTAGAGTAGAAGAACCGAAGTGTGATTGAGATGGCTCACACTATGATGGATCATAGAGAGACACCTTAGTGTCTTTTGGTCAAGGCTGTGGCTACTGTAGTCCACATCCTTAATCGATCCCCTACTTCGGCCGTTATTGGTATGATATCCCATGAGGTGTATTTTGGGTCTAAGCCTGATGTTTCTTATTTTAAGGTTTTTGGATGTGATGCCTGTCCACATTCCGAAGACAATGTGTGATAAATTTGAAGTAGCTTCCCAAAGACAAGTGTTTGTGGGCTACAGCTCGCAGTCCTAGGGTTACCATCTATATGCATTGAGATGTTCAGTTCATGGAAGTTCCACCTTTAGAGGGGGGTAAGGAGCACCCCGTTGTTAGAGGGGTTTTTGTCGAAAGGTTGAATCCACCGGGGATCAGAAGTAGAAGGAAGTAGAAATAGGAAATGAAAGAGAAGATAGAGAATACCCAAGTGGTAAACATGACAAAAACAAATCACAAGGAATTGAATCAATATGTATTGAAAGAACCTGGAATCTTTTCACTACTCAGAAGCAATCTCCAAGCATTAGTTCTCCTGGAGCTCCTTCGTAGACCAAAAACGTGGATCAAAAAAATCAGCTCTTTCTCTGCTGTCCGAAACCCAAATCTGATGGCTCCGAAAGGGGGGTAAAACCCTAGGATACTTGATCACGGATCTCCCAGATCACTCCTTCCTCTTCTTTCAATTCAATCTACAGTTTTTAGCCTGTTTACAGAGATCGCGACGTGCGCAATTTCGTCAATCTGTTTTTTTAATGAAAAATCTCCTAATTGGCTGAAAAAGCAACTAGCTTTTTGCATGCCATCCTAATCTAGAAGCTTTTTCTAATTTTTTCAAAATTTTACAATAATTAATATAAAAAATAGACTAAAATTATCCAAAAATCTAGTATTTTCGGATAGTCCATACAACTCACACTAGTACTGATGGCTCAGATCACATTGACTCTCTAGATCAATAGAGAAGTTGGATAATGATGCATTCCATACTTTTTCACATTGTGTCCTCATAACATCACGACATCCACCCCCTCTGAACCTGCACATCCTCCGGTATGTGCCAAAATCCTAGTTTTCACCGGATTCTGAGTCCTCCTCATCCTCTGCAACCATATCCTTTACTTCTTCATCTTCCATATCTTCTTGGCTAGCCCCTATATCATGGTCACTATTTTCTTTCAATTTTGGTAACTCATAGGCAATAGATTCCCGCCTTTTGATGGCTCCGTTGGCTCCGAAAGGGGGGTAAAACTCCAGGACACCTACTCACAGATATCCCGGATCACTGCTTCTTTCAGTTTAATCTGCAGTTTTCAGCCTGTTTACAGCGATTGCGACGCGTGCAATTTCGTCAATCTATCCTTGTGAAAATCCCCTAACTGGCTGAAAAAGCAACTAGCTTTTTTGCACGCCATCCTAATCTAGAAGCTTTTTCTAACTTTTTTTATTTTTTCAATAAATCATTAAAAAAATAGGCTAAAATTATCCAAAAATCTAGTATTTTCGGATAATCCATGCAACTCACACTAGTACTAATGGCCCAGATGACATTGATTCTCTAGATCAATAAGGAAGTCGGATGATGATGCATTCTATACTTTTTCACACTGTGTCCTCATAACATCACGGCATCCACCCCCTCTTAACCTACACATCCTCCGGTATGTGCCAAAATCCTAGTTGTCACTGGATTCTGAGTCCTCCTCATCCTCTGCAACCATATCCTTTGCTTCTTCATCTTCCATATCTTCCTAGCTAGCCCCTATATCATGGTCACTATTTTCTTCCAATTCTGGTAACTCATAGGCAATAGATTCCCGCCTTTTGAATAATTTGATTCTTTTCCTTGCTACCGGAAGTATTATGGCTGTCCCATCCACCTCATTTTATGCATAAGTAGCATTATCAAACACTTGTCTTACCACATAGGGTCCAAACCATATTTTGAAAACTTTACGCATGCCATTATGTTGGTTATCTAAATTGCTATCATAAACCAATACCCAATCCCCATCTTGTATGGTTCTTGGTCTCAGTCTATGTCTTTTGTCAAACCGTTTCTTGTTTTGTATCCTTGTTGCCCTTAACTTTGCAGTTGCTGCCTCTATGTCTTTTGACTTTCTTTCCAATTGTCTAATCCATAAGGCCAACAACTCCTCTCGATTCAACTCCTCCTCCCAAGGTAACACACTCCATGTGACAGTCATCTCTTCTATCGGCATGATAGGTTTTTGACCATACATTAATTCTGCAGGCATATATCCTGTAACAACACTATGAGTTGTTCTGTCAGCCCACAAAGAATAAGGGAGCAATCGTGGCCACTCCTTTACCTTCTCTCCACATGCTTTTGCCAATGCCTTCACAATAGGTGGATGACCTCTTTCACTTTTGCCATTTCCTTCAGGGTTATAGGCTGAAGTTAACCCAAGCTTTATCCCCAACCGTGCAAAGAAATCATGAGCTTTATCTGCATCCAACTCACCCCTATCTGTTGTAATTTTTCCCACACTGCCATATCGACAAAAGATCTCTTCTAAGAGAAAAGTACATACGGTATTTGTCATCTTAGCACATAAAGCTCTCCCTTCCACTTGATTAGTCAAGTCTTCATGAGCAACCACAAGATACCTCATTTTCCAAAGACTTGTAGACATTGTGACCAAATCCACCACCCACTTAAAATGAAGAGACAATGGATATGTGGGTTGCAATCCATCACGATGTCTCACAGTTGAATACATTTGACATGTTGTACATGTTTCCACAAAGTGAGTAACATCCTTATACAAACCCTGCCACCAATATCTTTCTTTGATCTTTCTAAAAGTATCCCAAACACCTCTATGACTAGCCCACAAGCTTTCATGAAATTCTTGCATTACTTTTACTTATGAAGCTTTGTCACCCAAAACTCGCAATGGCATACCCTGTTTCTTTTTAGCATGTTTCCATAAATATCCATCTTTTAAAAAAAATTCATAGGCTTTCCTCTTGATCTTCTTAAATTCCTCATTTGACCATTCATCTCTCTTTGTTAATGTACTGAGATATTGACAAATTCTCAGCCACTCTCCTGCCTATTTGTCTTCCAGAAACACTTCTACACAAGATATAAAACATGTAAAGTGTCTTCTCTTTGTTGTCCAAGCTTCTGTTAATGCTGTAGCAACACCTTGCATTGCTAAATTCACTCTTGCAACATCATTTTCAGCCATAAGAAAGTCATCTTCTTCCTCATCCATCATTCCATCTTCATTCTCATAGTGTGCTCGAGATAACATGTCTACCATTGGGTTATCTCTTCCTGCAATATGCTGAAATTCAAGGTTCAAAGATTTGATGTATGCAATCCACCGGAGCATAGCAATGTCCGGAGTAGCACAACTAGTAATCATACCCAATACTGTCAAACAATTGATCTCAATGACTACATGAGCACCCCTAAAATACTCCTTATCACATTTAAGGGCTGTCACAATTCCCCATAATTCTCTTTTAACCTGTGGATATCTTCTCTGTCGTTCAGTCAATAATTTAGCACCAAAGCGAATTGTATATCTTTGTCCTTCCTCATCATCTTGCCCAATTGCCCATCCAATCCCAATTGGGCTTGTATCAACAGTAATAATGATAGGCTTCCATGTGAATAGTCAGCCTTTCTCAATGTAGGAGCAGATTTTAAGAGTTGCTTCAATTTCTTCATTGGTTTTTGATGCTTCCTTTCCCAATGAAATTTCTGACCTTTCCTTAGAGGCTAATAAAGAGCATCGACTACATGTGCAAAGTGAAGAATCCATATCAAATAGAACACACATGCACCCAAGAATCTACGCACCTCTGATACATTTGTGCATACATCTCGCATTCTATCAATTCCATCTATTTTTGCTGGTGATGGCCTTCGCCCATAAGACCCACACATATGCCCAACAATCAAAACCTCTTCAACTCCAAAGACAGACTTTTGTCCAGAAAGAGTTAAATGCACCTCTTCTAGATGTGTCAAAATCCTCTCACAATCCACAATATGGTCTGCAACAAACTGTCTGTATCCATGAGCATCCATCCCTATTCATAGCATTTATCATGTGTGCCATTGAGTTTGTTGCACCCTGTGGGAGAGTACACATCCGTACTAACCCCAAAGGAGTCTTCATGGTTGTGATATCCCTGCTTTCAATTGCAAGCTGAAACTGATCATACCCCGAGTAAAGATCACCCAAAGAATAGATCGCTCTACTTGCAAAAGCCTCTACAAATTCATCAACCACAGGACCTGCACACACATTTCTTATGGTCACTTTATTGACCGGTTGCATGTCTTGAATAAATCTCAAAGTCCCATTCTTTTTGGGCACAATAAACCAATGATTTGAGTACGGGGCTGAAGAAGGCTCCAAAATCTTCATGCAAATCTTTTCATTTAGCAAATCCATCAGCTTTGGCAAGTAAGCTTTAGGCACTAGAATAGGCCTCAAGTTCCATGGTACATGTGGCACAGTAAATATGACCATAGGAGAGACAACATTTGGATCTACACAACCTATTTCACTTGGTTAAAATGCAAATGCCTTCCCATGTCTAGCCAACATCTGCATAAAACAGTTTCTCTCAACAGGCAAAAGAAACCCTTCTGCACCAACTTTCAATTCCTGTAATGTTTCACATGTAAACTGATGACCTATATCTTTAGGATCCCATAAGCTTGGCTGCCTTGACACTTTTTCATACATACCCTCACTCTCTGGTGGAAGTGGCAAAGCAATTGGTTTCACCTTTTTGTCAACTGTCTTATACTTTGTCTCCACAAGTGCTTTAGCCCATTGTAATCCTTCCTGCTGAGCAAACAATGCTATAATATCATACATATCCAAAGAACATACTGACAACCTCTGTTTTCAATCTCATTTTCTGCATGTATAGTTGCTAAAATTTCAGCCATAGTGTCAGTAATATTCAGCCCATAAAAGATGCTTGAAATGCCATCATTTTCAGCTAACAGGCCCAATGATCTCAGTTTCTTAATAGCCCGTTTCATAGATATGTGTTCAGCCCTACACATAGCTTCCATAGGCTTAAACCAACATGAACTGCTTGCTGTAAACTGAGAATTACCAATAGTAAATACATGCTTCATTTCATCAAGAGGTGAGTACACCCTCTGAACAACACTACTGTAGCCCCACATTACAACAATGCTTAATGAAAATCCAGGTCTTTGAATTGCCTTGGATTTGGAACCAAAGGAGACTCTCGAAGCATATCACGATTTCTATGATGATTAACACAAATAGTAAGAAATTGGACTACTTTTCTCCCATCCTTGCTTCTGACTCTTGCATAAGCAGAACCATCATCAAGCACCTTTGTTTCCATACGCACACCTGTAATATAGGGCTGTCCCAAAATCACTACATATGAGGAATTATATTACACAAAGAAGTGGTGCTCTTCCTGTACATTACCAATTGTCACTTTTACATTAGGACATGCAGCATAGAGCTCCCCTGAAGAATTATTTGCAGCCCTCATATGCCAACCATGATCAGTGTCCACAGGCCATGCACCATTTTCATACAATCCCCGCTCAATAACATTTATCTTAGACCCATGGTCAAGTAAAGCAACACAAGGAGTTTCATGCTTCCCTATTTTCACTACCGTTTCAGTGGTAGCTCTAGCCCAATGATTTCATGTGTAGTGGCTTCGAGGAATAAATCCTAGAGTCTCTTCTCCATATTGATGCATTTGCCTTACTCCACCATGCATATTGCTACAAGACAATGCATTTTCAGCCACTTTCTTCTCTTTTTCACATGCTGTCCCCACTGATTAGTAGCATCCAGCATAGATAATCCAGTACTTACTTCATGCTCATATTCAGCCCAAATACCCAACAAACTAGTTTCCTCTTCAAATTGCAGCAATGCACTAGTGGTATCACCAAGAAATTGACGCTTCCTTTTAATTATGTCAATGATCTCATCATGAAATTCTCGCTTGGCAATGCCAAGCACCTCTCCCAAGATAAATTCCACCCGATTGTTTAAGATCCGTTCTTCAAGAACCTTCTTAAGATCTATGGTTGTCTCAATGTCAGATTGCAACTTATATCCTGGCTGCTTGCCTTTCTTTTTGCCCTCTTGTTTGTCATCCTGTTTTTGCTCCTAACTAACCTCTTCCATAACATGCTGGGAAGGTGGCCGATTTGCAGCTTTAGGCTGATCCACACTTCTTCTTGTCATTCTTTTAGATGTCCATGCAATATCTTCATCTCTTTTTCATTTTTCTTCCACAAGTACATCCATGTTTTGTACGTTTGCTAAATATGCATACACTGAATATGCATCTACCAGTGATTCCCAACCAGTTATGCCATGAATGTCTTGCCGTGCATGAGACATTTCACTATATCAGTGACATTTCTCTTTTCAGCTGCATGTAAAGCATGTGTCCATATTTCAGGCTTTGGACCAACCATCACTTGGCCATGCATTCTATCCAACTGTAGACCAAAAGTAGAAGCATGTACTGCCGCATAAGCATTTCGCACAGCCAAGTCTTCCAACAACTTTTGCATACCTCCTTTTCCAAAATTCAAAGCAAGAGGCAATCCCGTTTCTTGTGCATGGATCTTGCCATCTTTCCAAAAGATAAGCTGTCGTGCCAAGGCCTCCTAATAGGCAGCACAATCCTTTCTCTCGTGCTGCAAACTGTCACACCACATACTTCTTTTTCCAGGCTTAGGGGTTGCTGCCCATCCACTTTCCTCTTGTCCTTTTTCGTCCAATTTTGCAATCTTCAATTGAAGATCACGCATCCCTTTGACCAATTCATCCAAGACATCTTCCCTAACAGAGGGAATAATAGTAGGTACAACCATACGGTTAGCCACAAAAGTAGGTGGCTTACTGGATACATCAACTATCTTACTCGTAACAGTGGGCAAGCTAGAGACATGCAATCTTTCTTTTCTTCTATGCTTCTTCACAAGCACAGTAACAGCTTCCTTGATATGTCTCCACTCTGTTTTCAAACTGTCTTTGTAGTCTGATCCTCCAACAAATCATCAAGCTTCTCTTAAAGCTCAAGATCAGCTGCCTGTAGAAACAATTCAATTTTCTGACTTACAAGAGCTTGCTGTTCTGCAAGATCCAACTGCTCAAATCTACTTTCAAATTCTCTTAACAATTCTGTAGCCACAAGACCCTTATTGGGTTGTATAACCCACTCCTGAAAATCTTGCGCGTAATCAAACTAGTGTCCTCAATGTAAAATTCTTCCCTGAGTGTCTTCTTGAAGGCTACCCAGTCTGCATCCTGCAAGAATATTTCAGTAATCCGTGCTTTCAATTCATGAACAGTAACACATACAAAATACCAACTCCATGCAGATTGAGCCACTCCAAAGAATTCCATCTTCTGAGCATAGATATATACATATGCAGATACATTTATGCCATTGAATAACTTCACCTCACGCTCAACTGCTTGCAAAGCATTCATCACAACACTTTCTGTTTGAGCTGAAGCTTGCATCACCTGTTGTTGTTGTTGTATCTACATAAACATATGCATATTTTGCACCAACTATTGCAAAACATCACTGGAGAATGTATTTGAAGGTTCTCCCATATTATCTTTCCTTCTTCTTTGACGACCTTTCACGTCGGGTTCACCAATGTCGGAGGGGTTTTTGTCGAAAGGTCGAATCCACCGGGGATTAGAAGTAGAAGGAAGTAGAGATAGGAGATGGAAGAGAAGATAGAGAATACCCAAGTGGTAAATACGACAAAAACAAATCACAATGAATTGAATCAATATGTATTGAAAGAACTTGGAATCTTTGCACTACTCAGAAGAATCTCCAGGCATTAGTTCTCTTGAAGCTCCTTCGTAGACCAAAAACGTGGATCAGAAAAATCAGCTCTTTCTCTGTTGCCCGGAACCCAAATCTGATGGCTTTGTTGGCTCTGAAAGGGAGGTAAAACTCAAGGACACCTGTTCACGGATCTCCCAGATCACTCCTTCCTCTTCTTTCAGTTCAATTTGCAGTTTTCAGCCTGTTTACAGCGATCGCGATGCATGCGATTTTGTCAATTTGTTTTTTTAATGGAAAATCTCCTAATTGGCTGAAAAAGCAACTAGCTTTTTGCATGCTATCCTAATCTAGAAGCTTTTTCTAACTTTTTCGTATTTTTACAATAAATAATATCAAAAATAGACTAAAATTATCCAAAAATCTAGTATTTTCGGATAGTCCATGCAACTCACACTAGTACTAATGGCTCAGATCACATTGACTCTCTAGATCAATAGAGAAGTTGGATGATGATGCATTCCATACTTTTTCACACTGTGTCCTCATAACATCACGACACCGTGCTTGGAGATCTAGGAGATAGTTGGGTGCCAGCGATAGTACCTTAGAAGCCTGCACCTTGTGGAGATGCTTCATCTTCGGATAAGAATACTACTTTGCCATCGGCTTCGTGCCTGGGTGATCGCCGTTGGATGTACCATAGACTTCAACAGATGGTGCATGTAGAGGAGAGATCCGACCTCCTCCTCGTTGGGTGTGAGACACACTTTGTGATTCAAGGATTGAGGGAGTCCTTGAGAAGTGGCAATGATAAGATGGACCATGGTTGTCTTGGAGGAACTAGGCACATGCCACTGAGCTTGTTTGTACTAACTATTGTTTGATGACCTATGCCATATAGGATAGGGAGCCCACCTGTGTGAAGGAGGCTTTGTAGTCACGTAGCATTGGAAGAAGGCTATGGAACAGGAGTTGGATGCTATTGAGCGGAATGGCACTTGGGATCTTGTGCCTCGGCCCATTCATAGGAAGGTGATTGGTGTCAAATGGGTCTTCAAGACCAAATATCACCGTGATGGTACTCTGGATAAGCACAAGGTGTGGCTTATTGCAAAGGGTTTCACAAGGCGGCCAAGGGTGGATTTCCATGACATCTTTGTACCTACAGCTTGGATGGCTACCATTAGAGCCGATCTTGCCTTAGCCAACCATAGGAGATAGCTGGTTTATGAGCTTGATGTGAAGTCTGCCTTCCTCAATGGTGATTTGAAGGAGGAGATCTATGTTGAGCAGCCTCCTAGCTTTTGCGTATTAGATGGATAGGTGTATAGTTGGAAGAAGGCCCTTTATAGCCTCAGACAGGCTCCACGTGCTTGGAACAAGTAGACAGACTTGTTTCTCCAAGGGAAGTTGGGGTATCAACGTTCCTCTTCCGATCCCTAGTTGTATGTCCACACCTCAATTAGAGGGCACCCATTGTTTGTGCTTTATGTGGATGATCTTATTTTGACAGATGACCATGCCCAGAAGGTCAAGGAGACTAAGGTGGCACTACATGAGGTGTTCGAGATGATGGATATGGGCCTTCTTCATTTCTTTTTAGGCTATGAGATTTACTAGACTTTGAGGGAGATTTTCATCTCTCAACAACAGTATGTGCAAGAACTTTTGGCCATGTTTGAGATGGAGGGATATAAGGCCACTTCTACTCTTAGGGATCTGAATTGGAAGGCTACATCCCATGCAGATTCTCCAGCATCAAATGCCACCCACTATAGGTAGTTGATTGGGTCCTTGATTTGGCTTCTTAGCACTCAAGTTGATTTTTGCTTTCTTGCAGGTCTGTTGGCTAGGTTCATGAGTGAACCCAAGATGGTACATTGGCAGGTTGCTCTGAGGATTTTGTGGTTCCTGAGAGGGATCCTTGATCTTGGTATTCATTATCCAGCAGGTACTCCAACTTCCCATTTGGTGTTCACAAGCTAGACAGAGATGTTGATCATTGCAAGTCAATGACAGAATATTGTTTTACTTTGGGTGCAGGTGTTATCTCGTGGAGTAGCAAGAAGCAGCCCACGGTTGCCCTTTCCTCCATAGAGGCAGAGTATAGACTGGCGTCTTCTACCACATGTGAGATAGTATGGCTTCCGAGTTACTAAGCGAGCTTGGCTATCCTCAGACAAGTCCTACAACACTTCATTGCAACAATGAGAGTTGCATTGCTTTGGCATGGAACCGAGTGTCTCATGCTAGGTTGAAGTATATTGAGATTCAATACCATTTCATTCAAGAGAAGATCTTGGACGAGACCATTGATGTGGTTTTCTACAAGATAGAGGATAATCTTGTAGATTTGTTTATGAAGGTGCTTCCTCAGCTTTTCTACAAGAGCACTCTAGATCCTTGAGCCTTATGCCGTGTCCAAGAGATCTAAGAGGGGGTGTTAGAGATTATTCATCCCTTGGACTAGCATTTCTCAGGTTACCATTGATACAATCAGTTCTCTTGGAGGTACTCTCGGAGAGCATTATTGATTATTCCTGTCAGTCATTGGACATTTTAGCAGACACAATGTATGGGCAGTTTGTTAGGCAAGTGATGGTGCCACGTGGCAGCTAGAGGACCGATCGTTGATTTTTTTTACTAATTTATATTATAGTTGGCAGCTTTTTGATCAGGTTGGCTAGTTTTTTGTTGGCCAGTTGCATTATTTTATTTCATTCTTTTCTCCGATTTAGCCCACTTGGCAGCCTGCCCCACATACTTGTTTCCAGGTGCTGGTAGGAGAGAGAAGGCTTAAGGAGATATGTCTACAGTCCTTGTATATCTGCCCTCTTCATTTCAACATTCATTGACTGTAGATTTCTGTGTTCTATCTCTTTTGTCTCTCCCTTTCTCTCATGTTGATTTTCTTTCGGTCTTGTCCATACGCTTCCGCATTTGGTGCACTCTAACACATGATAACTCTCATGACAATCTCTATGGTCGTATTTTCCTTATGGCAGCATATGGCACATGCCCTCCATATTTTTCTTATCACCAATACCTATGGGTGGTTGGAACAGCTTTTTGTTTGGTAATGTTAGATTTGACCATCCCTTACTTTTCCCCCAAGGACACTATTACTTAAAAAGGACGCGAGAGAGAGAGAGAGGTTGGCGAGCAGGAGAATTCTGCGAGAGCGCCAGGGTTTCACCTTCTCGAGCTCCCATGGGTAAAGGAACAGGGAGCTTTGGCAAACGCAGGAACAAGTCTCATACACTATGTAGGCGATGTGGGAGATGCAGCTTCCATATTCAGAAGAGTCGGTGTGCAGCTTGTACATATCCTGCCAAGCGACTGCGTCACTATAACTGGAGTGTGAAGGCAATTAGAAGAAAGACTACAGGCACAGGCAGAATGCGCCATCTTCGTCATTTGCCAAGGCTATTTAAGAACAACTTCCGTGAAGGTACTGTGGCACCTTCAAAGCAGCAGAAGGCTGCAGCAATGGCTTGAGCAGTATATTCACATGGAATGGAGGAATCAAGTCAATGTCAGAGATCACTCAGCGTAACAAGCTCTGTGTCATGTTGCTATCTGGTTTTAATACAAACTGAAAATTTTGGCTCTACTTTTCATCACTTGTGGCAGATGGGATGCCATCTATTAGTTGTAGCAGGCCTGTTATTCTTGTATGGCTTTGCCATGTTGCTGTCTGATTTTAATACAAACTGAAATTTTGGCCCTTCTGGTCAAAAAAACACAAGAGAGGGAGAGGTTCAATGTGGTTTCGCAGCCCTTGTAGGTCCTAGTATGTGACTAGGCAGCCGACAAGCACCCTTTGTTTGATACCTTGGCCTCTCTAGGGTGACCCTTTGGGATCCCGAGGTGAGATAACTAGTGTCTTTATAGTCTTGACTCTTGGTAGGCCATTGGCAACCAATGTTCACCTTTTGTTTGATACCCTAGTTGCTTTGGGGTGAGACACCTCAGGATATTTTGGGTTGAGCTATGCTTTGTAGTCTCCGTCTTGGGTACTGGTTTTGGGCTTGAGAGGGGATGTTGAGCTAAAAATGTATTACAGACTAATTTGCTTATTAAAATAGCCCCAAGACATGTTTATTACCGAACTTTCATTAAATTACCATACTTTCCTAGAGTGTTTGTGCCGCATAAGCCAAACCCTAATTATGGAGGATCCGCCTTTTCATTCAGTCCATCTCATCATTGCACAGCTACCATCTTCTTTCCACTGCTGTCTTGACCCCCCATTGGCAGATACCTCAGTTTGTGGTGCTGCTAGCTAGTGTCCAGCTCCTGGCGATCAGTCCTCTTAGCCCAAATTGTTGTGTTTGCTGCTGGTGAATCCTTAGTATGTCTCTGCAGATTACCAGCATGTGCCATCGTCATTTCGGCATTGAGACACTTGCATTTGCAGTATACAGCTCGTTTGCAGCCTACTCCTGCAGTCTACAGCAATCGCCTATCTTCTAGGGGCGGCTAAAAGGCTGTGTTTGCTTTCCTAGCTGTCGCCTTCATCTTCCTCATCAGCCGCATCCTGCTGCCCAATGTTTCTGAGCTGCCACTGCCTTGTTCAGCTTGATCCGGACACACAAATCTGCATCTACAGCCGGTGAACACATATGGGGGCTGCCTGCTGTGTTTTGGGACCAACACAAGTATGACACTCTAGATCATCTCAATGCCCCGGTCCTTTGGACACATGGGAGTTCAAGGTTTTATATCCACTCTACACATTGCATTTAGCATTCTATCTACTCATAATGCGTTCTTCAATGATCATTGTCTCCAACTCTCTGAGTTACTCTTCACTTCTGTGTTCTTCCCTTATCTCTTTGTGTTTTGTGGTACACTTGTATTTATCTTTGGTGCTCGAGTATTTCTTTATAGGAGGGTCCCATCTTCGACTAGAACTACTTCAACAATATCCCCTTGCTTTTTTAAATTTCACACAGAGATCTTCATCATGACAAGTCACCAAGATAGGTAGGTCTTCTTGGAGCTTGACATTGAGGTTCCATCTTTGGGTTTTCCCAATCGTTCTCACTATGAATCTTTAAGGACGCAATAGTGGAAGAAGCTCCTTATCTAGGTAACATCCCATCCATTCTTGTTTGTGGTGTGGGTATCATGACATCATGTTGTCTTCTTCAACTATCCTCTTTTGTGCTTTGCAGTGGAAGCCCTTTTTATTCTAGATCTAGGCTTCCAGCTCCTCTCAGTTCATGGCCTTACTTGTGTCAATGCCTCCATTACCTTCACTGACCAGGCGGTTGTAAAGAAATGCTACGACAAATGTATAAACGCATAGTGTACAACAACACAAATAACACAATCTGAAGAATGCTGAATGCCAATGAATGTATGAATGAATGATGATACAAACAATGGGGTCTCCAACGTCCATATCTCTAGGACTAGGGCAAAGGTGACTAAAAGAGTGTCAAAGTGCGTCATACATGAACTGATCCCGAAACAATAGCAGCAATGTCGAATGACCTCCGAATGATGTGGCAGCAGTTAGGAGGCTGATCAGCAGCAAAATGCAGTTGTGATTGATGATATCAGCAGGATGGCCTGATCAGGCAGAAAACGCAGCTGTCCCAGCTCTGGAGATGTCCACTAGCAGCATTGTTTATGCAGGATTTCCATTATTTTTCAAATGAGGGCACATATTGAGCCATTTTGAATGTTTTTTGGGCCTTATGCACATTAGAGTGTGGTCTGAGGCTAGTATCAGAGGCCTTTCCAGCTTGTTCAGTGGTATAGTTTGAAGTAAGGCCTGTTTTCAGATTAGTTAAGGGCTGCTTACAGCTCATATTTTACAAGTTTCAGCAGGTTTCACTTATCTTTTGCTGGCCACTAGTTGTTTGTACAAAAGCATGAACTCATAGGAGGATTTTTCTACCATTTTGTGGTTCACTGTTGTGGAATTGGGCATCTTCACAATAAGCTGAAGTATGAGCTAGAGTTTTGGCAGAATACGAGTCCTAGGTATTTGGTCACTTTTGGGCATTTGCAATTTGGTCACTTTTAGGGGGTGTAGAGTCTTGGTCCATTTGCAGATATATTTAGATGCACCCTCTTGTACTTTCATCTCATCTACTGGATGTTTGAATGTTGTGCAGAGGGTCTTGTGCTCTTAACTTACCTACCTCCCTCTCCTTTTCGTAGTCAAGTGGTTTCCCTACTAGTAAGCCACTTATTTTATTAACCTACTGACCCGGGTTTAAATCTCCCTATTTTCTACACATATACTAAATGACCATGCGGCATGCAGGAATTTAACCAACCAAGACTTGGTCACCACACGCTCAACTTAACCAATTGAGCCAGATCTGTTTTGTCACCTACTTCTCTCTCTCTCTCTCTCTCATACTCGCTGTATTCACAGCATCATGAGCTTTCTTCCTTGTTCTTTAAGCCATGGAACTGAAAACCTATAACATTAGATACCACCATTGACTCTTGGTACAGGCTCCTTATTCTATGTAGGGAAGTTCAACATCTCATATTGTCACTGATTGATTGAATTGAAGTGCTTGAGTTTCTCTAAAAAGTTGGTAGAAGCTTTTTTATATGCAACTAGGGTTGCAATAGATGATATTTGTTTTAAGAAGGGGTCTGCATTTGAAAACATATACAGCTGGCCAAAACATATTGGCCACATGTATGCAAACTTAATGTGTTGATCTTAATGCAGGTGTTGATCAAAGGAAAAAAGAAAGATTTGCTCTTCATCTTGGAGTTTACTTGATTGATCGGTCAAACCTGATGATTTTGTTTTATGTGCAGGAAAGCACCAGATTTACTGAAGTCTTTTGGCTTTTTCTGAAAATTGATGGTCCAAGATGTAAATTATTGAACCTTGGTGCTCATTCTGTGTTGATTTGATGCTCTTGTACAACTTTCTGGTTGACTCTGGATGACATTACAATGTCTATCGGCCATTCTAAATCAATAGTACTGATGTCCTTGAGTTATCTGCAATTTTCAAGTGCCTTAAATTGCTGCTCTAAATGTATGCCTCAAATTCCAATCATGCGCTTCCAAAGTTGAAGATTTCAAATTCAAGTTTGGAAAAGCTATTGAATGTTTGTAGTCTTGTTCAGCCAGTTGCTGTGTTCGCTATTTGACTGAATGTCAGTAACTTAGTCTCAGGGCCTATGGCTGTTTGTGCAGTCTGCCCTCTCTCCTCTGTTAGGAAGTGAGTATCATGTAATCTCACCAGGCTCTGCTTACATGCTGTGTTTATATATTTTAATCTTCGTTTTCAGGTTTGTATCGAGGCACAACATCAGGAATGATGGGTTTATTTGCAACTGGTGCCAGTTATTTTGGTCTGATAGAATTTATAAGAGCTTGGTTGGAAGAGAGACATCCAGGATTGTCAGGCCTTCCCTCTCATTTCATTGCAGGTGTGCTTGGTATGCCTGTTCTGTTCTAAAATCTTTCTTTTGAGATTGTGGAATGACTTGTTTACTTGTAGAAAGCAAAACAGTTTCAACATCAAGAGACAATCTCATTTGATGAGATATGCAGGCTATGGGAACTTGACTTTATAATCAACTGCTCAATTCTGGTCTCCTATATTATACTCAATGAGGCAACAATGCATGCTTTCAGTCATTTTCCATCTTTAATTAGACAAGTACAAGATGATCATAGCCATTTTTAAAGGCAGTTCAAAGATTCATTGGGGAGCATGCAGTTGCCAGTGATGGATACATCCCGCTTTTTGTATTCATAAAGTAAGCGTGTTTCCTCACAGGACTCCACAGACACCAACTCTGATGAGGGCATTAAGGATATCATCTATGATACCCCTCCCTTCTTTTCTGATTGGACCCTTTTCCACTCAGATTTAGAAGGCCACCTCTAAATGTTGTTAGACCTCTGCCTCATTGCAGCCTCATATACCTTCATTGGGAATCATAGCGGTCATTCTTTCTTCATTCAACTCTCCGGAGGCTGTGATTCATGAATTTCTGGATTCAGATAGGGATCTCCTTTCTCTTGCTTTCGAGGACGTCACTGACATTATGGTGGTTCATTGAAGGATTGTGTTTTGCTTCCTCCATACCGTGGACATCCACACAACTTGGCATGGACAGTGGCCTTCATCCTTCTCCTTTTGGCATTGGCACTGGATAGTATGGCGAAGGGCTGCGTTGTGCGATGCCAGGTGGCCGTGTCCTGATTAGGCCACCTGATATGATGTGAAGGGGGGTGGCTGGATAACAGGCAGCTACCTCTGCTTGGTGCAGGCTTGATTGGGGACCCACATGGCTGCGTGGCATGGCCTAGGAGTTTACCATGGTGACTGGGACCTATCTATTTTCGTTTATTTGGTGGTGAACCTTTGTGACAGGCACGAGCGTCATGACAATAACCGCGTGTCATAGCTCCCCCACTAACACAATATTATGGGGGGAAGAAACTAAAACAGAAGGTAGAATAATATTCCCTTTAATCAAGATTTTTATTTGGGGACAGTTTTTATTGATTGAACCTACTCACTCCTCCCCACCAAAAAAAATGCCCAAGTTTTGAATTAGTTGTAGACTGTCTTTGACAGCTCTCTGCTACTCCTGCAGTCTGTAATCTCTCACGCCTTCTCTCTTAAATACTTTATGTTTAAAAATCTGTTCATAAAGTAACCTTTTGCCTTCTCTACTCTCTCTAACCTTCTTTGCTCTCTACACCAATCTCTCCTATTGACACCATGGTCTTTCATGCTGTGCCTCCTTTTGATGCACCAGCTGTGGGAACCTCAACACATGGAGGATGCCCGACCACTTTCTCTCGAATTCAAGCACACGAATAGACATTGTCTCAAAGGATCTTTTTCCATGAAGTTTGATGTGGACTTCTTCAACAGTGGCTAATGTTGTGACTATGATGTCTTATGGAACTTCGAGTGCAATATGCTTTAGCCTTTTCCTTTGGTACAATGCGATGCAATTGAGGATGATTGCAAGGTTTTTAAGACGAAGGTTTGTTATGGGAACATGAAAGTTTGAGATGCTTTAATCTTGCCGATAACATTTGATTAAGTTATATGTGCAAGGTTGTTAAGCACATGTGATGCACATGGCAATTATTTCATGGTAACAGGCCAAAGACTTCGAGGATGCAGTGGATGTCGAAGGCAAAAGTCGTAATAAGTTATGCCTAACAAGCACTAGGTGGTACTGCCCAGTGTCAAATTTGGGCCTAAATCAATTTATTGGCTACTAATATTGGTGACATTAGAGACTAGGCATTAACTGATTAATTAATGCTAATCAAAGGGCCAATAATTGCTTAGGGATACTTGGAAGACAAATTAGCCTCATGAATTTAATTATTGGTTGGTGAAATTAATTTTCTAAGCACTAGAATAAGTAATAAATTAATTTTTAAAATTAATATTTTAAAAATTAAATTAATAAGTTGGATAATGCCGAAAAATGGGATAGAAGGTTGCCACTTGGCAAAACTTGCCTACACAAGTGGAAAAAACGTTTTTGGGGGCTAGTGGAAGTCTATTCCAGCCATTGTGAGAGAGAAGAAGACTATTAAAGAGCAAGGAGATATTGTTGATATGATTTGCAACCACCACGGACTAGTTCTATAGCAAGTGACAGCAATTTGGAGCCATCCAGAAGCAAATGACAGCAGCCCAAAGTTCTTCTGGTGTATGTGAAACCATATAGGAGAGGTAGGAGTCTTTCTAGTGGTCCTAAGCTATAGGTGACATTGTCCATGGCTGTTTGAGCAGGGTAACAACAATTTTAAAGCATTTTTCGTGATGAAACTCTGAAATTTCTCTCTCTACAACATTCTCTCTCATCCCCCAACCATCTCTCAAGTTATCTCAACATTTTCCAATAGTTTGAGTCATCAGAGAAAGAGATTTAAGTTAATCTTTGCTGCGAATCCTAATTTACAACAGAAATTAGGGTTTTGACAGCTGTCTCAAGATGCATGCTCAGAATTGAGGGCATAGCACTTGAATTCTAGCAGCTAAAAGTAAGGAATTTCAAGGAGATTCAAGAGCCAATATCAGATTTGGGCCTAAATTTGTCATTCGAGGAGCAGAGTGAAGGCCAATTCCCAAGTAAATGAAGAGGCAAATTGGTTTGAGGCTTGCTGCTCAATTTAGACAGCAAGAGGCACTTGGATTAGTGGAGATAAGAGGATCTCTGTTGTACTCTATCCATTTGCAATAAAAGTTAAAGAAATATTGTGAGAGACGCCAATTTTAGGGGCTAACAAGCTGTGCAATACTCAAGATTGTATAGTAAAGTGTGCATTTCACTTTTGTGAATTTGTTAGTTGTTGTAACTAGTGCTTAATCAGGGTATTTACCACCCTATTTGAAAAGGAAGGTTGGTTTCAACATGGTAGAGATTTTAGCCTAGAATATTTTATCAGCCATTGATGTCAATGGTAACATTAGGAACTAAGCATTAATTAATTAGTTAATTAATGTCAATTTAGGGGCTAATAAATGCTCAAGATTGCTTGGATAACAAATTGTTCTAGCTAGCTTAATTGTTGGTTGGTATAGTTATTTTTCTGAGCAAGAAGTAACAATTAAATTAATTTTCAATTTAAAAAATAATTTAACTAGACTGAAAATTATTGGAAAATACATTTTGAAGGATACTACTTGGCAAAACTTGCCCATGTAAGTGAGGAAAAGGCTATTAGAGGTTGGTGGAGCCTTATTCCATCATTGTGGAGGTTAGGAGAGGAGGAGAGAGCTACTGCTGTACTTTTCCAACCAGTGGTGATAAGCCCAGCATTGAAGGCTATCAAAGAGTTGCCTCCAACTAACCAAGAGACCATTGGAGGCAAGTCCCAGCATCTGTAGGCTATTTAGAAGTAGGTGATAACAACTTTGGGGCCTACAAGGGCAAGCGACTATATGTGGGACTCCTATTGATGGTGAGCCATAGTCAATCAACCATTCACAATAAGGCAGTATCAAGTTTAGCCAATTTTGTTGATAAAACTTTGAAATTTCTCTCTCTACCTTCCTCTCTATTCTCTAGCCAATTCATAGCTTCCCTCGAGATCTAAGCCAAATTACGTCTTAGGAGGGTACAATTGAAGAATTTTTGCTACCAAACCCTAATTTATAGCAGAAATTAGGGTTTGATAACCACCTCAAGAGTACTCCTCAGAGATTGGGCCTACTATTGATGGTGGGCTGCAGTCAATCAACCATTCACAAGAAGACAACATCAAATTCAGCCAATTTTGTTGATAACAGTTTGAAATTTCTCTCTCTACCTTCCTCTCTATTCTCTAGCCAATTCATAGCTTCCCTCAGGAGATCTCAGCCAACAAATTCCATCCTAGGAGGGTATAATTGAAGAATTTTTGTTGTTAAACCCTAATTTATAGCAGAAATTAGGGTTTGACAGCCACTTTAGGAGTACTCCTTAGAGATTGGGCCTACTAGTAATTTAGGCAGCCAGATTTTTAGGATTTCAAAGATTTTCAAGAGGCTAGCTAGCCAACGTTAAGTTTGAATTTATCTTCAAAGGAGCAAATCGAAGGCCAATTCCCAAGCAATCCAAGGGGTAAACTGGTTTGAAGGCTGCTTGGTTAAACTTTTAGGATTTCAGAGATCTTCAAGAGGCTAGTTAGCCAACGTTAAGTTTGAATTTGTCTTCAAAGGAGCAAATTGAAGGCCAATCCCCAAGCAATCCAACGGTTAAATTGGTTTGAAGGCTTGTTGGTTGCTATGAACAACAAGATATATTAAAGATTGAAGGAGATTGTATTGGATCTCATTGTACTTAAGCCTTTAGCAATACAAGTTAAAGAAATACTGCAAGGGGCACTTGTAGTTTTGGGGCCAATCGAGTGTTCTGTGTCCAAGATTAAGTGGTAGCATTTGTATTTTCAGTTTATGTGAATTTCATTACTTGCTATAATTAGTGCTTAATTGGGTTACTCACCACCCTATTTGAGAAGAAAGGTTGGTTTCATGGTTCCATTTTCTAGATACCATCAATTCCCTTGATTGGTAGGCCTATGGCACCTGATTGGAAGTTAGAAGCATTGTTCTAGTGTGGAAATTATAATTAGATGAGCATTACAACAAGAATGTCTTCATAGTGAGGTGGGATCAAGCAAAGATGATGTATCTCAATCTGAAAAATTCACTTAGTATTGGGGGAAACACAATGTCTAATTTTGGACAACGCATGTAGCATGGGTAGTAAGTAATAAATTTGGGTGTAGACCAAAATGTGGGTTTGTGAAGGCCACTCGATGCTGATGACCAGCAAGAGGGAGAGGATTTGATGACCAATTTAAGGATCTGCTTGTTCAATTGAATGGACAGCTTGATAGACAAGAAGTGGTGTAGAGATTGAGAGTGAAAGTAGACACACAAAGAAACATGGAAGAGCACCTTCCCTAAAATCAATCACAAGAATGAGAATACAAGGTACAACCCTAAGGTTATGTAGACAGACCTACACATTGAAGTGTGTTCACACAAGGGAAAAATCCCTCCCATGCAAGAGGGTAAATAGTGCATAGGGTGCATTCACAAGAGAACGACTCAAGGGAAAATACAAGGTGTATGTAATAAACCCCCTTGGAGTGAATGATGTGAACAAAACAAGGATGTCACAAATCAATCCCCAAATGGAAGTGAGCCTAAATCTTTGCAAAAAGCTTTAAACTTGTCTTTGGATAGAGCCATGGTGAATATGTTTGCTATTTTTTCCGGTGTAGGCACATCGACCAAATCAGTCTCCCTTGCATGGACTTTGAAACCAACCTTCCTCTTCGGATAGGGTGGTAAAACCTGATTAAGCACTTAATTACAACAACTAATAATTGAGCATAAACTGAAATGCACAAATTACCTTAATAATCTTGGGAATTGGACACCTTGTTGGCTCCAAAACTAGTGTCCCTTTTGGTATTTCTTTAGCTTTGATTGCTAATGGAATGAGTACAAGCTAAGATTCCACAATCTTCTTTGTTGTTCCAAAAGCCCCTTGCTGTAATAATGATCAATAAGCAATTCGGGCCATTTTTGTTAGCAGATATGTCAGTTCATGACTGAGTCTGTACAAGTCACTGGGCTAAGGAATTAGGATATTATCCTGATTATTTAGGCATTTTTCCCAACATTTTATGATGGTCGTTTTAGCATTTATTGATGGCTGATCAGCATTAAATGTTGGCCAACTTGACATGATTCATGGCATTATTTTTGACTCACATTGGTTCTGTACTGTCTCATATCTTGATATATGGATTCCATTTTCGGAGTATCTCTTTGCTTCTGAGTTCCTTGTGCAATGTTCTTTTCTTTTGTAGTGTTTCTCTTTCTCTTTCCTTTGTCTCTTGTATTTAGTAGTCTATTACAACAATTTTTACGCTTTCATCATTGCATCCACTTTTGACATGGTGTCAAATTGTAGATCATTGTTCCTACTTCTCTTTTACACTGTTTCAAGTTTGAGTTTTGACTTTTTGTCTATTGATTGGACCTGTTCTGACTACTGCGACTGATTTATAGCTTAGGCGACCCATCTTCTGATCATTTTCGACTAGTCTCCTCAGTGTTTGGTAGACTGCCGTTTTTGTTTTCAGCTTTTTTTGCTTGTTTCTAGGCTAAGAACCTATTACTAACCCTTCCAAATCTGTGTTTTGGTGTTTGCTGCCTGCATTTTACTGATCAGTATATGCGTTGTGGCTGTTTGCTCCTGTGTAGGGCTGGGCGACAGTATTTTCATACTGGTTTTGGTTATTTTTGGTCTATTTTCTCATTGTGTGATACACTGCTTAGCTTTAAAGAGGGTTCATGTGCATCTGGTTGTCGTGTTCTCATCACTACACTCTAGTTACTATTGATCTTTTCTCTATGTGCTTTCTTTACTGCTTGGAACTTGTGCAACCCTTGTGAGTTTGTATTTTGGCATACTTTTCTCCCCAAAGATCCCTTGTCTTTCTTCATCTTCTCTGTATCTCCCTCATCATAGCTCCTTCGGCATCTCCTCTTGATGGTCAGCATGCCAATATTCTTTACTCATCTATAAGTGTTATGTTGGAGACTTGCTGTGTTCAGCTTCAGGTTTCCTTGAGGCTGCTATCTCTTGGTACTTCAAAGGTTCCAGTTTTAGAGAGGGGTGCCATACAGTTGAAGAAGTCTCAGTGTTGTTATTGTGGCAAGAAGGGACACCTTTTGGCAAGAGTGCCGGACATTAGCAGCTTTACAATAGGAGTAGCCGCGGACGGTGATGATTCTTTGGGCAAGTCTTCCTCTTCTCCAAGTCCAGGTTTAGGCTCCATCCATGTGACCTCGGCAATGGTTACAAGGGCATCCTTTCCATAGTATAGATGATGAGGTCATCCCTCACAACTCTCCCATGGCAGAGGGAGTATGAGCGGGTGGTGAGATGGGGTAGGTGAACCTCATCAATATAGGTATATAGGTACATAGGTTCTAGAGAGGGTTTTCCCTGATGCACCGATTGAAGTCTAGCAAGTTCAAATCCTAGAGCCGAGATTGACATCTAGGTTTATGATGAGCAGTTTCTTTAAGAAAGAGTGGGATTGACTTCTAGTCTGAGCTCACATGAGGGAACACTTTGGTGGTCTAGCCAAAGGTACGGAATCCATGGTCACATATTTTCAAAGGCATTTTTGACAGGATAGTCTTGTATGCTACTGCGAGACATTATTGATAGATATTGAGAGTTGTTACGATTCTTCTCTATTTTCAGGCGTTGATACGATCGACATTGACATAGGTTCTCTCTGAGGCACCTTGGTGGTAGCTTATGCACCCACTCCTTGGATATCCATGGTTCTAGTTTGATGGTCCTTATTATATGTACTATGATGGGACATTATCATTGTATATTGTATTGTATCAGATCACCCATGATTTGAGAGAGAGTGTTAGCAGATATGTCAATTCATGGTTGAGTCTGTGCATGTTAGTGGGCTAGGGAACTAGGATATTATCCTGATTATTTAGGCATTTTTCCTGGCATTTTATGATGGTCATTTTAGCATTGTATGATGGTCATTTTAGCATTTTATTGCTGGCCAACCTGACATGATTTATGGCATTATTTTTGCCTATTTATTCAGGATTCTCCTTCACATTCATTGATCATTCATCACCTAACTGGTTCTGGTGGAGGGAGAGGAGCAGGTGTCAGTGCCTTCATAGTTGGTGACTCACATTGGTTCTGTATTGTCTCATATCTTGGTATATGGATTCCATTTCCTGAGTATCTCTTTGCTTTTGAGTTCCTTGTGTAGTGTTATTTTCTTTTGCACTTTTTCTTTCCTTTGTCTCTTGTGTTTAGCAGTCTATTACAGCAATTTTCACGCTTCCATCATTGCATCCACTTTTGACAATTTGCCCCTTGACTTTTCACCCAAGACTTGCACAATTGGAACCACAAGTTGGCCAAATGCTACCCCAATTTACAATGAATGGGCCGGCATTTGAATCCCATGATAATTACACAAATTTTAGGGACTAAATTCAGTCTACGATGCCTTCTCCTATTGGCATGGGTCCTAAGATGGCTATCAAACCCTAATTGTCATAGAAATTTAGGGTTTACAACAGAAATCCTCTTGTTTTCCACTAAATATGGTTGAGATATGCTCCAAATGGCTGAGAAATGGTGAGATCTTTTGAGAAATTATTGGAGAAGGTGAGAGAAAGCCAAGATGAGAGAGAAATCTAAATTTCTTTGTGAGAAAACCCTAAAATCTACTTGCTGCCTGCTCTAGCATGCATTTAATGTAGTCATCTATTGCCAGACACCTCCAAAATGCTGTCACTTGATCAGCAATGCTGTTGCCAGCCCTTGGAAGGTGTCTCCCTATTGTCCCTTGCCTGTTGAAACCCCTAGATGGTTGTCTTTTGTAGCAAATTGCTATTCTTTGTTGGTAGGAGCTGACGTCAGGAAGGCACGCGGCAGGGCAGGTCAGAGGGGGCAGTTGGAGCAGGTTGGATAGTTTTGTTCAGCAGGCTGCAGCTGACCTACACTGTTTGATGTATTTTTCTTGGGCTATTTATAGGTCCCAGTTTCCACACTTGCACAGTTGTGCTCTTAGTTTATAGACTATAGACCGTAGAGACTTCCCTCGGGCTTCATGGAGTGTGAGATCTTTGAGGTGGAGACATATGCAAACATTCTCTCTGCACCCGTGTATATATCTGCATCCTTATACTACATTCTTCATTGCAGATTTTCTGCATTTTACTATCTCTTTCTCTCTCTCTCCTCTCTCTGTTCACTCTTTGTCTTGGTCATATGCTTCCTCACTACTTCACTCTAACACGGTATGAGAGCATTAAAGGGTGGACCTACCTAAAGAGGAGATTTCAGCACGACACAAGGCTGCGTTTTTAGTATTCAAGGGCAAGAATGAGGGCTGCACATTAGAACAAGGCTAAGGTGAGGGTGGGCGTGTGAGAAAGGAGCGGATTTGCTAAAGCTGTTGTTGCTGATTTTTGTTGTTAGAGAAGGAAGAAGGCTGTGTTTTGGGCCTTCAAGTGCAGATTATTCTTTTCATTGCCTTCGGCGAATAAAGAAGAAGTGGGAGAGCAGCAAAGAGCCCTAGCAGGCTGCATTCTCACAATTAGAGGGGGAGTACTTTTTTGTGTTTTGTACAGATGATGTAGGTGAAGATGTCTTTTGAGGCCGAGACAGAGTTTCAGGCAATCATGGACAGAAAGGTGCCTGTGTTACTAGCTCTTTCAATAGATCAAAATCTCGATGGCGAGAACTATTGCATCTGGCGGATTATGATGCTTGCCATTCTGGAGTCCTATGATTTGATAGAGCTTGTTACGGAGGCTATTCATCGTCCTTCTTTGCGGGATGAGTCCAAACTCTCTTCCAGTAATAAGTTGAAGCTGGTTAAGGCTCAAGCACATTTGGACAAACTCTATACTCGTATTCGCTTGTTTTTATTTCTCTTATGTACTATAGCTGTTATCTCTCATATCGAGTATTTGACGGTGGCTGGGGAGATATGGCTGGAGCTTGATCAGATGTATAATCGTATGACTGTCATGAAACGAGTTTCTTTGGAAGTGCAAATAAGGACCATGAGTGTCAACAAGTCATCTTCTATGTGGGAGCATATTAACAAGCTGCGGCAGCTTTAGATACAGGTACAAAACGTAGGGAAGATAATCACTTTTGAAGATATGGCAATAACTCTTTTTTCACAGTTACCGCTCCGTTTCAGTGGTTTTTATTTTGCCTTGATTGCTTTAGGGCGGTTTGAGACTCTTCGGTGGGAGGAGTTGGTTCTTATGTTCTTGGACCAAGAGGAGTAGTTGAAAGGGACCAATGCTTCTAAATCTGAGGCCTTGGTTGGTCGGTCTTCTTAGAAGAAGGGGAAGGAACAAAAGAAGAGAAAGGAGGACAAATCAAAGAAGGACAAGGAAAAGGAGTCCACTTGTCACATCTGTGGCAAGACAGGTCACTGGAAGAAGGATTGCTCTAACAAGGAGAAGAAGGAAAAGAAGAAGAAGAAGAAATCTCCAAAGGATTTTGGAGCAGTGGCTGCTCCCTCATCAGCTACTTTCCTCCACTTGGAAGTGGTTGAGGAATTGACCTTGAAGGCCTCTGATGCTATGTTGACGGCGCCATACACTCGAGAGTGGATTGTTGACAATGGTGCCTCACAACACTTGACTCCTTCAACATGTGATGCTCATTTGCAGCCTTTGCATGGCTAGATTATCATTGGTAATAGTTATTCTATCCCTATTCAGGGATGAGGTGACATGCATCTTATTCCAGATGGGCGCCCATACATTCGAGGTGCTTTATGTGCTGGCCTTGGGATACCATCTACTTTTGGTACACAAGATTTGTGCCCTCAGTCTCTTGGTTGAATTTGATGTGGATTCTTTTCGGATTCTTGATCGTGGATCGAGACAAGTTCTTTTTTCAGGTTATAAGGAGAATGGAGTCTATAAGTTGCGATCTTCTTCTACCTTGACTTCTCTTCTTCTTACCTCTTAAACTTGGTCCGAGCTTTGGCATGCTCGGTTTGGCCACCTCAACTATGATTACCTTCGGAAGGTGTCTAAGGGACAGCTTGTTTGAGGTTTGCCGGATATTGTGGTGAGCCAACAACCTTGTGTATCTTGCATTTGTGGGAAGCAAACTTGTGATGCTATTTCCAGAAAGGCTTCAAGGCGGTCTTCAACACCTTTGGAGCTTGTGTCTACCGATCTTTGTGGACTGATGAGGATGGAGTCCCTTAGAGGGAGCTTGTATTTCATGCGCATTGTGGATGATTACAACAGGATGGCATGGGCTTATTTCTTGAAGTTGAAGTCAGAGGCTTTCTCTCACTTTACAGATTGGTTGCTCTTTGAGGAGAACCGATCGGGGCGGACACTGAAGACCTTACGATCGGATAAGGGCAGAGAATTTATTTCTAATGAGCTTGCTTTTTTTTTTTTGGCAGATCGTGGCATCCACTGGGAGTTTGCCAATACAAACACCCCTCAGGAGAATGGAATATTGGAGTGGAAGAATTGTAGGGTGATCAAGAGGGCCCGTACCATGATGGAGCATCGTCAGACATCTCACTGTCTATGGGCTGGGGATGTGGCTACTGCAGTTCACATTCTTAATCGATCCTCTACTTCCACTATTGTTGGTATGACCCCTTATGAGGCGTACTTTGGGTCTCAACCAGATGTTTCTTATTTCAAAGTTTTTGGGTGTGATACCTATGTTCACATCCTAAAAACACAACATGAAAAATTTGAAGCGGCTTCCAAAAGACAAGTGTTTGTGGGCTATAGCTCGCAGTCTCAAGGTTACTAATTGTATGATCCCGTTAAGCGGGATGTCTACACGAGCTGCGGTTTGTGGAAGTTTTAACCTCAGAGGGGGGTGAGGAACACCTCGTTCTTGGAGATCTTGGTGATATCTAGGCGTCCGCGACTGTTTCTTTGGAGCCTCTCTCTCTTGAGGACTCTTCTTCGGATGAGGAGCTTAGTTCTCAGTCCCTGGACTCACCGATTGCGCCCAGCCATCGGTGGACCTTTCCAAAACTTCAGCAGATAGTGAGCGATGCTGGCCTCCTCGTCGGGCTTGAGACACTCTTCGTGATGCAAGGATTGAGGGGGTCCTTGAGTGGCAACCGCAGGATGGTCCGCAATGTTCTTGGAGAAACCGGACACACCACAGTGAGCTTGCGTACTCTAATTATCGTTTGATGACTCATGTCATGCACAATTGGGAGCCTACCTTCGTGGAGGAGGCTTTATAGCATGATCATTGGTGAAGAGCGATGGAGCAGGAGCTTGAGTCAATTGAGAGGAATGACACTTGGTACCTTGTGTCAAAGCCTCCTCATAAGAAGATCATTGGCGTCAAATGGGTCTTCAAGATGAAGTATTGCAGTGATGGCATGTTGGACAAGCACAAGGTGTGCCTTGTTGCTAAAGGTTTTGCACATCGCCCAGGCATTAAAATCCATGATACTTTTGCCCCTATAGCTCGGATGGCTACTATTCGCACAATTCTTGCCTTGGCTACCTTGGCTAGCTATAGGCGATGGTTGGTCTATCAGTTGGATGCGAAGTCTACCTTCTTAAATGGGGAGTTGAAGGAGGAGGTTTATGTTGAGCAACTTCCAGGCTTCAGTTCTTTTGATGGTAAGGTGTACAAGTTGAGGAAGGCTCTCTATGTCCTTAAGCAAGCTCCCTGTGCTTGGAATGAGAAGATTGACTTGTTTCTCCAAGAGAAATCGGGGTATCGGCATTCCAAGGCCAACCCCCAGCTTTATGTTCACACCTCAGGTGGCGGTCGTGTGTTGTTTGTCCTTTATGTGGATGACTTGATTGTGATAGGGAACCATACTCGGATGGTTGAGCAGATGAAGGTGGCACTTCATGAGAAGTTTGAGATGACAGATATGGGACTTCTTTACTTCTTTCTAGGTCATGTGATCTATCAAACTTTGAGGGGGATCTTTATTTTCCAATAGCGGTATGTATAGGAACTCTTGACTACGTGTGAGATGGAGGGATGCAAGTCTCTTACGACTCCAATGGATCCGAATTGGAAGGCAATAGCTCGTTCTAATTCTCCTTTGGCGGATACTACCCGTTATAGGCAGTTGGTTGGCTCCTTGATTGGGCTTCTCAATACTTGTGTTGACTTACGTTATGCTATAGGTGTGCTAGCCGGATTCGTGAGTGAACCCAAGATGGTGCATTGGTAGGTTGCTCAAAGGATTTTGCGGTTCCTACAGGGGACTCCTGATCTTAGGATCTATTATCCAGGAGGTACAGGTGCTACAAACTTGGTACTTACAGGATGGAGTGATTCTGATTGGGTTGGCGATGTGGATCATTGGAGGTCCACGACAGGTTATTGCTTTACCTTGGGTATTGGTGCTGTTTTATGGAGCAGTAAGACAACCCACGATTGCCCTATCTTCAACTAAGGTGGAGTATTGGGTAGTGCCATTTACTACATGTGAGATAGTGTAGCTTCGCAAGCTCTTGGAGGAGCTTGGTTGCTTGCAGAGAGGTCCTACTGTTCTTTAGTGTGACAATGAGAGTTGCATTGCCTTGGCCAAGAACCTTGTGTCTCATGCTCGGATGAAGTATATAGAGATCTAGTACCATTTCATTCGGGAGAAGATTCTGGATGAGACTATTGCTTTGGTCTATTGCAAGACAGAGGACAATCTTGCAGACTTGTTTACGATGGCGCTTTCTAAGAGGCTTTACTTTAATAATACTCTAGATCCCTTAGTCTTCTGTTGTGTCCAGGATCTAAGAGGGGGTGTTAGAGATTGGTATTCCCTGGATAGGCAAATAGGAGCTGACATCAGCAGGACATGTGGTAGGGCAGGTCGGACAGCCGCAGGAGATCAGGCTGCAGCTGGTCGGACAATTTTGTCCAGTCTGCAACCGACCATCATTATTTGATGTTTTTTTTGGGGCTATTTATAGGCCCCAATTTCCACACTTGCACAGTTGTGCTCTCAATTTTTAGGCTATAGATCGTGGAGATTGCCCTTGGGTTTCACGGAGTGTGAGATCTTCGAGGTGGAGACATATGCATACATTTTCTTTGTACGCGTGTATATATTTGCATCCTTATACAACATTCTTCATTGCGGATTTTTTGCATTTTACTGCCCCTCTCTCTCTCTCTCTCTCCTGCCGCCATTGCCCTGTCCATTCGCCGTCGGTCGTTCGTCTCTCTCCTGCCGTTCGTTCGTCACTTGCCTCTCGTCCGTTCTCCAGTCTTATCATTGCCCCGTCCGTCCGTCACTTGCTCTCTCTCTACCGCCCGTTGTCGGAGGGGTTTTTGTCAAAAGGTTGAATCCACCGGGGATCAGAAGTAGAAGGAAGTAGAGATAGGAGATGGAAGAGAAGAAAGAGAATACCCAAGTGGTAAACATTACAAAAACAAATCACAATGAATTGAATCAATATGTATTAAAAGAATCTGGAATCTTTGCACTACTCAGAAGCAATCTCCAGGCATTAGTTCTCTTGGAGCTTCTTCGTAGACCAAAAACGTGGATCAGAAAAATCAGCTCTTTCTCTACTACCCGGAATCCAAATCTGATTGCTCCGTTGGCTCCGAAAGGGGGGTAAAATTCCAGAACACCTACTCACAGATATCCCGGATCACTCCTTTCAGTTCAATCTGCAGTTTTCAGCCTGTTTACAGCGATTGCGACGCGCACGATTTCGTCAATCTGTCCTTGTAAAAATCCCCTAACTGGCTGAAAAAGCAACTAGCTTTTTTGCATGCCATCCTAATCTAGAAGCTTTTTCTAACTTTTTCAGATTTTTACAATAAATAATATAAAAAAATAGGCTAAAATTATCCAAAAATCTAGTATTTTCGGATAATCCATGCAACTCACACTAGTATTAATGGCCTAGATGACATTGACTCTCTAGATCAATAAAGAAGTCGGATGATGATGCATTCTATACTTTTTCACACTGTGTCCTCATAACATCACGACATCCACCCCCTCTTAACCTGCACATCCTCCGGTATGTGCCATAAAGAGCATCGGCTACATGTGCAAAGTGAAGAATCCATATCAAATAGAACACACATGCACCCAAGAATCTACGCACCTCTGATACATTTGTGTATACATCTCGTATTCTATCAATTCCATCTATTTTTGCTGGTGATGGCCTTCGCCCATAAGACCCACACATATTCCCAACAATCAAAACCTCTTCAACTCCAAAGACAGATTTTTGTCCAGAAAGAGTTAAATGCACCTCTTCTAGACGTGTCAAAATTCTCTCATAATCCACAATATAGTCTGCAACAAACTGTCTACATCCATGAGCATCCATCTCTTCATTCTTTTCATCCACTGCACACCCTTTGATTGGAACATCATCCAAGAAGGGCATAGTCAATTGTGGTATAAATCCCGGAGTACCCTATTCATAGCATTTGTCATGTGTGCCACTGAGTTTGTTGCACCCTGTGGGAGAGTACACATCCGTACTAACCCCAAAGGAGTCTTCATGGTTGTGATATCCCTGCTTTCAATTGCAAGCTGAAACTGATCATACCCCGAGTAAAGATCACCCAAAGAATAGATCGCTCTGCCTACAAAAGCCTCTACAAATTCATCAACCACAGGACTTGCACCCACATTTCTTATGGTCACTTTATTGACCGGTTGCATGTCTTGAATAAATCTCAAAGTCCCATTCTTTTTGGGCACAGTAAACCAACGATTTGAGTACGGGGCTGAAGAAGGCTCCAAAATCTTCATGCGAATCTTTTCATTTAGCAAATCCATCAGCTTTGGCAAGTAAGCTTTAGGCACTAGAATAGGCCTCAAGTTCCATGGTACATGTGGCACAGTAAATATGACCATAGGAGAGACAACATTTGGATCTACACAACCTATTTCACTTGGTTAAAATGCAAATGCCTTCCCATGTCTAGCCAACATCTGCATAAAACAGTTTCTCTCAACAGGCAAAAGAAACCCTTCTGCACCAACTTTCAATTCCTGTAATGTTTCACATGTAAACTGATGACCTATATCTTTAGGATCCCGTAAGCTTGGTTGCCTTGACACTTTTTCATACATACCCTCACTCTCTGGTGGAAGTGGCAAAGCAATTGGTTTCACCTTTTTGTCAACTGTCTTATACTTTGTCTCCACAAGTGCTTTAGCCCATTGTAATCTTTCCTGTTGAGCAAACAATGCTATAATATCATACATATCCAAAGAACATATTGACAACACTCTGTTTTCAATCTCATTTTCTGCATGTATAGTTGCTAAAATTTCAGCCATAGTGTCAGTAATATTCAGCCCTAAAAGATGCTTGAAATGCCATCATTTTCAGCTAACAGGCCCAATGATCTCAGTTTCTTAATAGCCCGTTTCATAGATATGCGTTCAGCCCTACACATAGCTTCCATAGGCTTAAACCAACATGAACTGCTTGCTGTAAATTGAGAATTACCAATAGTAAATACATGCTTCATTTCATCAAGAGGCGAGTACACCCTCTGAACAACACTACTGTAGCCCTGCATTACAGCAATGCTTAATGAAAGTCCAGGTCTTTGAATTGCCTTGCATTTGGAACCAAGGGAGACTCTCGAAGCGTATCACGATTTCTAGGATGATTAACACAAACAGTAAGAAATTGGACTGCTTTTCTCCCATCCTTGCTTTTGACTCTTGCATAAGCAGAACCATCATCAAGCACCTTTGTTTCTATACGTACATCTGTAATATAGGACTGTCCCAAAATCACTGCATATGAGGAATTATCTTGCACAAAGAAGTGTTGCTCTTCCTGTACATCACCAATTGTCACTTTTACATTAGGACATGCAGCATAGAGCTCCCCTGAAGATTTATTTGCAGCCCTCATACGCCAACCATGATCAGTGTCCACAGGCCATGCACCATTTTCATACAATCTATGCTCAATGACATTTATCTCAGACCCATGGTCAAGTAAAGCAACACAAGGAGTTTTACGTTCCCCTATTTTCACTACTGTTTCAGTGGTAGCTCTAGCCCAATGATTTTTTGTTTAGTGACTTCGAGGAATAAATCCTAGAGTCTCTTCTCCATATTGATGCATTTGCCTTACTCCACAATACATATTGCTACAAGATAATGCATTTTCAGCCACTTTTTTCTCTTTTTCACATGCTGTCCATTGATTAGTAGCATCCTACATAGATAATATTGTACTTACTTCATGCTCATATTCAGGCCGAATACCCAACAAACCAGTTTCCTCTTCAAATTGCAGCAATGCACTAGTGGTATCACCAAGAAATTGACGCTTCCTTTTAATTATGTCAATGATCTCATCATGAAATTCTCGCTTGGCAATGCCAAGCACCTCTCCCAAGATAAATTCCACCCGACTGTTTAAGATCCGTTCTTCAAGAATCTTCTTAAGATCTGTGGCTGTCTCAATGTCAGATTGCAAATTATATCTTGGCTGCTTGCCTTTCTTTTTGCCCTCTTGTTTGTTATCCTGTTTTTACTCTTGACTGACCTCTTCCATAACATGCTTGGGAGATGGCCGATTTGCAGCTTTATGTTGATCCACACTTCTTCTTGTCATTCTTTTAGATGTCCCTGCAATATCTTCATCTCTTTTTCGTTTTTCTTCCACAAGTACATTCGTGTTTTGTACCTTTGCTAAATATGCATACACTGAATATGCATCTACTGGTGATTCCCAACCAGTTATGCCACGAATGTCTTGCCGTGCATGAGACATTTCACTATATCAGTGACCTTTCTCTTTTCAGCTGCATGTAAAGCATGTGTCCATATTTCAGGCTTTGGACCAACCATCACTTGGCCATGCATTCTATCCAACTGTAGACCAAAAGTAGAAGCATGTACTGCCGCATAAGTATTTCGCACAGCCAAGTCTTCCAACAACTTTTGCATACCTTCCTTTTCAAAATTCAAAGCAAGAGGCAATTGCATTTCTTGTGCATGGATCTTGCCATCTTTCCAAAAGATAAGCTGTCATGCCAAGGCCTCTTGATAGGCAGTACAATCCTTTCTCTCGTGCTGTAAACTGTCACACCACCTACATCTTTTTTCAAGTTTAGAGGCTGCTGCCCGTCCCCTTTCCTCTTGTCCTTTTTCATTCCATTTTGCAACCTTCAATTGAAGATCTCGTATCCCTTTGACCAATTCATCCAAGACATCTTCCCTAACAGAGGGAACAATAGTAAGTACAGCCATAGGGTTAGCCACAGAAGCAGGTGGCTTACTGGATACTTCAACTGTTTTGCCCGTAACAGTGGACAAGCTAGAGACATGCAATCTTTCTCTTCTTCTATGCTTCTTCACAAGTGCAATAACAGCTTCCTTGACATGTCTCCACTCTGTTTTTAAACCTGTCTCTGTAGTCTGATCCTCCAGCAAATCATCAAGCTTCTCTTGAAGCTCAAGATCAGCTGCTTGTAGAAACAATTCAATTTTCTGACTTGTAAGAGCTTGCTATTCTGCGAGATTCAACTGCTCAAATCTACTTTCAAATTCTCTTAACAATTCCGTAGCCACAAGACCCTTATTGGGTTGTAAAATCCACTCTTGAAAAGTCTTGCGCGTAATCAAACTGGTGTCTGCAATGTAAAATTCTTCCCCGAGTGTCTTCTTGAAGGCTACCCAGTCTGCATCCTGCAAGAATATTTCAGTAATGCGTGCTTTCAGTTCATGAACAGTAACAAATACAAAATACCATCTTCTGAGCATAGATATATACATATGTAGATACATTCCTGCCATTGAATAACTTCACCTCACGCTCAACTGCTTGTAAAGCATTTATCACAACACTTTGTGTTTGAGCTAAAGCTTGCATCACCTGTTGTTGTTGTACCTGCATAAGCATATTCATATTTTGCACCAACTGTTGCAAAACATCACTGGAGAATGTATTTGAAGGTTCTCCCATATTATCTTTCCTTCTTTTGTGACGCGATTTCATGTCAGGTTCACCAATGTCGGAGGGGTTTTTGTCAAAAGGTCGAATCCACCAGGGATCAGAAGTAGAAGGAAGTAGAGATAGGAGATGGAAGAGAAGATAGAGAATACCCAAGTGGTAAACACGACAAAAACAAATCACAATGAATTGAATCAATATGTATTGAAAGAACTTGGAATCTTTGCACTACTCAGAAGCAATCTCCAAGCATTAGTTCTCTCGGATCTCCTTCTTAGACCAAAAACGTGGATCATAAAAATTGGCTCTTTCTCTGTTGCCCAGAACCCAAATCTAATGGCTCCGTTGGCTCCGAAAGGGGGGTAAAGCCGCATGATGCTTAGCCACGGATCTCCCAGATCACTCCTTCTTCTTCTTTCAGTTCAATCTGCAGTTTTCAGTCTGTTTACAGGGATCGCGACGCGCGTGATTTCATCAATTGTCCTTCTTGTGAAAATCCCCTAACTGGCTGAAAAAGCAGCTAGCTTTTTTGCATGTCATCCTAATCTAAAAGCTCTTTCTAACCTCTGAAAATACTAGATTTTTGGATAATTTTAGCCTATTTTTGATATTATTTATTGTAAAATCCATGCAATTCACACTAGTACTAATGGCTCAGATCACATTGACTCTCTAGATCAATAAAGAAGTCGGATGATGATGCATTCCATACTTTTTTACACTGTCCTCATAACATCACAACATCGTCACTGCCTATCACCGTTGCCTGTCATCTCTCTCTCTCTTTCGTCACTGGCATGTCCATCACTAGCCCGTCCGCCCGTCACTTGTTCCGTCCGTCCGTCACTTGTCCGTCTGTGGATAATAGTGGTAACTGGTCTCTCTCTCTCTCTCTCTCTCTCTCTCTCTCTCTCTCTCTCTCGTTCACTGCCCCGTTCCGTTCATCACTTGCCCCATCGGTTCTCCCGTCTCCTGCCGCCATTGCCCGTTAGTCGATCACGTCACTTCAGGAAAGAGCGGAGATCACATCACTCCAGGAAGGGCCGAACAACAGGGAGGGCATTGGAATTATATTCAAAGGCCCTCAATTGTGATCACACCGGTGGAGCAATATGTCGTAATCAACTTGTGCCCAACACAACAAGACGGAGTTCACTCCCAAAATGGAGAAGGTCCAGATAGAGCAGACGATTATCAATGCCATCAACAAAGTCAAGGAGTATGACAACAGACTGAGCCTAGTGAACAGGCAGCTGAACGATAAGATTAAAAAGCTGGAATTGAAGATAGAGGCCAAAGATGGGGAGATTCAATTACTTAGGGAGCTACTGACTGACATTCAACTCAGCCCCAAGCTAGAGGAAGGAGAAATTCATCCTAGCATGACCAAGGAGCTCACCCGCATCAAAGAGGAAGTACAATAACTCCAAAAAAAGGAGGAGACGACGAAGGAGGCTGTTTCTTGGGCAGAGATACTCAAGAAAACCCAATAGCAAGTAGAGGAGGCGGAGCAATGGATTCAAATTGCAAAGAAGGGAAAACACTAGCACACACACCTACAACAACCATAATCAATGACACATTGGAGGAGGAATAAAAAAGAAAAATGAGAGCACTTCATGTTCGGGTGATGGGGCTGAAGATGCATGAAAAAGTGGATGAGGACACCAAGGTGCTATACACGTTAATGAATATTAAGAAAGACACGCATGTCTCCCCTTGGAGAGTGGGCAAGAAAAGCACAAAAAGGGAGAGCTCAAAAGAGCGTGCACTCATTCTCCACTTCCCCATCATGGAGGCTAGAGAGGCTTCCTAGCTCAACGCCGTACATTGAAGGGGACCGGTGTGTTTTTGGGTGACGATCTCACACCAACCCAACTAGCCCACATGAGGGAGTGCATGCCAAAAATTAAGGCAGCCAGGGAGGAGGGCAAACTCGCCTTCTATAGAGGAGGGAGAGTGGTAGTCATGGAGAGGTGCCACAAATGACGGCGTGAGACATATGGGACCTATGGGACCAGCCTTGCAGTGGTAGTCTGGAACTGTAATGGAGCCCTCCGATTGGATGTGGAAGCTTTTGAGGAGACATTCAGAGGGAGAGATATAGTGTTCTACTCAGAGACAGATCAGGGACCACATACTACACTTCCACGGGTGACAGGCTATAGGTGGGAGTTAGCTTGTAGGAAGGAGACATGCACAGACCACAGTAATCACGGGTCAGGAGAAGTGGCAGTGTTATTCAAGGAGCTACAGCAGATGATCTAGGTAGTCCGCAGAGATCAGTAAGCCAGATACATGTGGGTAAGAGTGTGTAGTGAGGAACACACTTTGTATGTTGCCATATGCTATTTTCCCCCTATGACGTCCCAATACGCCCCACCCAAGGGGAAATCACCATATGTGGCTTTGGATGAGAATATTTGGGAGCTCTCAAAGGAGGAAGAGGTTATCTTACTAGGAGACTTTAATGCCAGGACAGCCTCCCATTAGGTGTCTTTCTTTGATGCATTTGAGGATATGCTACAGGAGCAGGATGTGTCAAAGCTATAGCTAGAGAGGACATCTCAAGATATGGGGAAAGTCACCGAATATGGGAGATACCTTGTGGAGATGGGCACAACACACAGGTTGGCCATTCTTAATGGCCTGGCTAGATACCCCCTATCCAACGCCTTCACATGTTATCCTCACCGACATGGTGCTAGCATAGTAGACTATGTTCTTGCCCCACCGATGCTGATATCTCACATCCAGGACCTCTTAGTATCCCTACGCCCTCTCGGAGTTGCAGTGGATAATGTCTACCTATCATTCACCATTGACCTCCAATTCACTGATACGCAGACCCATCATGCAACTCACCGGCACCCGAGATACCTCTTTTCCAAAGAGAGAGAGGATACCTATGAGGCGGAGATCCTTAGGTTGTTACATGATGCAGACCCCGACGTTCCACTACAGGAGCTGACTCAGCAGTTCAGTGAGGTCCTATACATCGCTGCAAGTGTAGCCTTTCCACAATCACGACCCACACAAAGAGCCTCCGCCAGGGTGACACCTCAGAACAGCTAGTATGATGATGAGTGCCGTGAGACTAGAGCACACCTACAGAGAGAGAGAGCACTGGGGTCCACTATGTCACAACTTTATAGAAATGAAATTTGTATCCTTTTTCATTAATTTGTCTATATAATGATTTATTAAATTTGTTTCCTTTGCACTAATTAGATATAAAGAAAAGTGCATTGGAGCTGGCCACTGATGAGTGGTTACAGATTATGGTGGACTCACGCGGTGGGTTAGAGAAAAGATAGTTCACACTTCCACCTATATGGTCCGATTGGGCGCCTATGACCAGAACTCATGCATATCAGGGTTAGACTCGCATACAGAAAGGATTGATGCCTTGAAGTGTGGGCTAGATCCGCCAAAACAGACAGTTACAATCAACAAGATGGCATGATTATGAAATGCTTGTACAATGTGCATGTGTGGACTGAAAGCTTGAAATGCACATTTCTTTGCATAGGAAAGTCACATGAAGATTTTGATACTGTTTTTGCGATGTACACGGAAAAAGCTTTCATATGACACCCATATTGGGGGGTCCCTAAATTTTAGGAGGTCCCTAAATTTTAGGAGCCTCGAATTAGCCTAAAAATGCTAGTTCTAAAAAATAGGGATGTCATTCTAAAAATAGTAAATTTTGTACTCTGACTGTGCTTACTAAATTTGGTTGTTTCTATTCTTGACAGTATTCAGCCCAAAAAGGAAGGCCATAGAGAAGAGACAAGTGTCAAGACACTTGTCACACAAGTTTCCAAGTGTCCCACCACTTGTCACATCTCATGACATGTGGCTAGACACTTGTCTTGTGCTACTTCACTTTCCCCTTTTGTACTAGCTCTTCCCTCTCCTATAAATAAGAGCTCGTTTTTCTTCATTCAGCATCATTTTTCTTTGTTGTAAACTCATGTACAACACCCATAGATAGCCAGAAACTGGCCCCATCCATCCCCATCATCATCCCCCACTTCTCCATTATCAAAATCGTCCATATTCCCTCTTCTATCACTGCTGTTTTACAGGACATCAAGCCTGTAAATTCATTACAGTACCTCCTTCTCAAGCTCTTTCTTCTATTTTAGCAACAAGAAGCAAGCCCTATCCATGTACTGCTGATCAACGATGAGGAAAGGCTGATTTCCCCTCTTTCTTCTCTCATACTGTAAAGAAATCAGTTCTTATCATTGCATTATAGATAGTGCGTGTGTGCTTGTACATCTTTGCATGATCTTGTGAGAGTGAGAATTACTTCTCCTCATTCTCAGGTTGATTGTAACTGAGCTCTTTCCTAAGGGACTTGGGTTGAGCAGAAATACATTCCTTCGGGGAGAGGTTGCCCATCTTCAACCCTCAATCTTGTCTCCATTACTTTTATATTTTCATGGCTGTAATTTTGTGAGTAATTTTCATTTTCAGGTGTAAGTGTTCATTCTCTTTTATATCAAATCTCGAAAACAAGCGAATATCATAATTGTTAAGCATACTACGTTGTTCGGGGCGTTTACACACTATCCACAAACAGGCACAGATACTCTTTAGACGCCTCACACGGCTGAAGAAGAGAACATTCTCGGCCTAGCTGGAGTGAGACCTATATCAGTTATTCTTGTGCCAGAACTCTAGAGAGGCTCGGAGGCTTTTCAGAGAGCATTGCCCGACCACACTTATTACGTCCACCGTTGTATGGGAGGAGTATGCAGCTAGTCTTTATACTGTGGAGGGTCAGCCACCTCTTCTTGACCCACTTGAGCCTTGTCCAGAGACCACCACTTTCTTTACAGAAAGTAGGGTCCGAGAGGCCATTGACAGACTTAGCATAGAAAAGGCATAAGATCATGATGGATTAGTAGTCGAGCACTTGATCCATGCTAGAGATTTGGTGGCAGGACTCCTAGCTTACATGTTTAACAGAGCCATGTGTGAAGGCCTACCAGAAAGCTGGAGCATGAACACTATTGTGCCTATCCTACCCAGTAACTATCGGACTATCATGGTTGGGCATACATTGGCTAAGTTATATGCTTCTATCCTTGAGCATGAGTTAAGCAGGTGGGCAGAGATGTGGGGTCTTAGAGCACAGGGACAGGTTGGCTTTAGGAGAGGCTTCTCCACATTGGATCACATCCTCACACTTAGAGCGATCATTGAGGAGGAAAGGGCCCATGGCCGACGGACCTACTGTTGCTTTGTGGACTTCCGCAAATCCTTTGACACAGTACCGAGAGACAGGCTGATAAATAGATTGTATACCATGGGAGTACCGAAAGAGCTCAGTTGGGGTATTTTGGCATTGTATGAGAGAGTTGTGGGCAGAGTCCGGACACCGGAGGGCCTTTCTGCACCTATTTACTCCACCATTGGGGTGAAGCAGGGATGCCCCCTCTCTCCGACATTATTTGGTCTGTACATTGATAGGATTGCTGATTACATTTCACAGGAAGGAGATAGAGGAGCTCCACTAGTTGGCACTTGGATACCCCTCCTATTGTATGTAGATGACATTGTATTGATAGCTGACTCTCCAGAGGGTCTACAGAGACACTTGGATGCACTACACTCCTATACTTTAGACAGTGGGCTTTCAATGAATCTTGGTAAAACCAAGGTGATGGTATTTAATACTACACCAGAGTGGGTCAGGAGATCAACACCTAAATTCACATATGGATCTGAGGAGCTGGAGTATGTGGATTCTTATGCATACCTAGGAGTCTTATTCACAGGGCCCATCTTTTCTATGCAAGAGGCAGCATACACTAGACTGACTCGTGGATACACAGCACTAGGTGGTTTGGAGAGGATGTGCTCACAAGTGTAATTCCAAGAAACCCGCACCAAGCTATGGCTCTTCAATACACTGGTCACATCCACACTACTTTATGGAGTACAGATATGGGGGCCTAGTCTTGACCACCGTAGCAGATCAGGGTGCACTTATGACGGATGGAAGTCGATGGAGAAACCCTTAGTGTCCATGATATCCAGGATGATCAAATGTAAGGCCTCAGTGCCACATGAGATCATAAAAGCCAAGCTAGCAGCTACACCGATTGTGGTAGAGGCCCTCACCTGATCGGTCGCATATACACATAGCCTATGGGACTTACCCAGACACAGGTATGCACGATTGGCCCTTGAGTCCTCCAGATAGCTTTCTAGAGAGGGTGATACTTCATGTTGGTATGCACAGATGTTGGCTTGGTTTGAGCTGCATGGCTTTAGCATGGACAAGTTACCCCCCTTCCAGTACTCCCTTGATGCACCATCTCTTGATCTGAGCAGGTTAGAGATCCGCAAGATCATTAGGATGGATCTTACCTAGTTGGATATCAGACAGACATGGTTGATACTAGGGTAGGAGCTCGGGACAAAGATGGCTTTCTACCGCGTGCATTTCCTTCATACTACAGATGATGGATTTATTGTTCGCCCGAGATACATGGACACCCACCTTTCCCATGGGATTAGATGTACTATTGGCCAGTTGCGCACCCCTCACATCAGCTAGAGATTGAGACTGGCAGATATAGATCCATCCCACCAAAGGAGTGCATATGCCAGATATGCCAATTAGAGCCAGAGATAGAGGAGCATTATATTTGCTATTGCCCAGCGTATTATGAGGTCCGTGGTCGTTTCCATTGTCTCTTTAGAGACGGATTTGGACCACTATCCAGAGTCATGGATTTTACTGATCAACGATGCCTTGGCCTCTTTCTTCTTGAGATACGACAGCTTTGTGACATGCGCCTCAGGAGTGCAGCTGCTCCCAGACATCGACGCCCTCCACAGAGGCAGCTCACAGACTTCTTTGCAAAGGAGACTCAGAAGACTTCAATACAGTTACAGCCACAGTCCACACGAGAGCCTCTCTCACTGCCACAGTCCACACACAGATAAGGAGTACTGATTGATCGAGCCATTCAACTTAGCCGATCTAGACGTCCTAGGCCTTGACGCAGACATTGGCGACACCTTCATAGGCGGATACAGGGGATTATTTCTTGGGCTAGAGCTAGGTCCACCATACCCACATGAGATTATACCATTTGGAGCTCATTGTTACTAGATAGAGCTCTATGTTTTACACAGCCATAGTTAGTTTCCTTTCTTATTTTTCTTTGTGCTACATACATATTTTGCCTAGATAGTTGTACCCTCATACACATGATTGTAACTCATGGTCTCATGGGTCATTTTGGCCTTTTGTAGACTTTAATATATCATTTCATTTCATTTCTCCTCTCTCTCTTCACTCTTTGTCTTGGTCATACACTTCCGCACTGCTTCAGTGTGACACTTTTGACCTTGCCCAAAATTAAATGTGCCCATCCATAATTAAATTGGCTAGGCTAGGCGACCATCATACGGCATCGGTTAGAGGGAGGGCTCGGGATCATAGACCCAAAATATCAGAGTATGGCTCTCTTGGGCAAGCTAGTTGTCCGTGGCCTCACACTAGGCGGGCAGACCTGGAAGGTCTTATTGCAGGAGGGCTTTCAGGACTGTAGACCGAGGCTTGGCGGTGAGTAGAGGCCGTCCTTGGGATGGATTTTCGCATCAGCCGAGATCACCCTCCCCAAATCACCTTTCCTAGGCAGCCTACTCCGCGTGTGGCAGGGCCTCTGCAAGGCCCTAACATAGAGCCCCCCAGGCTGCCACGAGGAGATAAACCTTCAGCCGCCGGTGATTTGGAATCCCCACGTCAAAGATCGGAAGAAGAACAGATCGGCGAGCGCACCCACATCCAGTGGGCTGGTTAGGAGGCTGGCCTGAAACCATCAGGACATGGTGGGAGGTGTACAGGATGGTAGAAGAGGAGGTACTATAGTGAGCATCAGGCTGTCAGAGGGGAGTGGAGTTGAGAAGGGAGATAGAGACAACAATACCTCTGGAGTGGCTTGCTTCCTCGATACGAGAGCCGATAGAGCCTGGGGAGGTATGGGCAGCTAGGTTCTCACCAACAAGCATCCCCTACAGGTGGCAGGAAGAGTGATGGGTGGCACCCCACACGGGACTTTCTTCGCAGTGCATGAGGAGGGACGTCTGGCCCTTGACAAAGGGTAGTAGGATGAGGGGATAGCCGCCCTCTTGTGGGGAAGGATTCAGGTGGTGGGCCTTCAAGGGAAGACATGGCGATTGGACCCCTATGTCTTTTGGGAGGAGCTCAGGGAGTGGCACCTTTGGATCTGGGAGGGCAGACCACTTGATGAGCTGGAGTGGAATCCAGGAGAGTGGCTATGGCCAGCCATGGCAGTTGCCAAAAAGCCACCCAGGTTCTTTGAGTACACTGCCAGGATTGACAGACACATACTGATGCAGGAGGATATGGAGTGGGCGCTGACACGTGGTAGGCACTGGGCGGGCACAATATTATGGAGCCTTTTCGACGGTCATTCTGGTGCCGCCTATGGGATAGCTGGAGGCCAAGGAGGGTGTCATATCTCTTATTGTTGGTAGCACATGGAGGCTTGGTGGTGGGAAGTTGGCTTGCCAAGATGTAGAAGGAGGGAGGTTGTAAGCATTGTACGCAGCAGCCTTTGGAAACCCCAAAGCACTGCCTTTGGTCATGTAAGGAGGCGTAGCTCGTGTGGAGAGGAGCTTGCTGCATCTTTCGCTGTATGGCACCCAGCCTTAGATGTATCTCATGGGGAGCCTTCTGCTGGCAGGCAGTCAGCCAAGGCCGTCACCTTCTGTATGAGGCCGAGATGCAAAACACAATTTTCATTATCGAGGTAGGGTTGTGCGCAGTGGTCGGTTTGGAGACTCTACCCATCCAACAAGTACAGGAGCCCATAGCAGACCGCTTGGAGGTATGGGAGATTATAGGGAGCCTTACTGGATGGCATATCTGAAAGGCACGTTGTCAGGAGGCTTTCGGCGGAGAGAGACTGTCAGTATAGGCGACCTTAGCAGAGCTTTGGATCTCCATCATCCACTCTCTCCGTGGCCAATGGGATTAGGTACAGGGCTTGTCAGGAGCTCCATGGTCATTTCATGTGCACTTGGGGCTGCCAGGACCTGTTTTTCGTGATGCAGGCAGGCAGTCCCAGTTGGCGATACATCCCCCCTCTCCCCCCCCATGGCTTTTTGCCCCCACCCCCCCTATACCGCCTTGAGAGGCTTGTATACATGATGTATTTGTGACCTTGCATCAGCTCCAACTTGTCTGTTGAGCATGAACATTCCGTTGTAATCAACTTTTTTGAGTAATATAATCAGCCACATTTTACTTGAAAAAAAAAAAACTGGCTAGGCCATTTGTAACCTGGAGTTGTCCGTAACCTCTATTGACCCTTATATTTGTATTAATTAATTAATTAATGCTAGTCCCTAGTATTACCATTGACACTTGTTGGCCAAATAACTGTCCCAAGGTCAAAACTAACATCAATTGACCCCCGAAGCCCAACTAGCATAACTTATTACAACTTTTGTCTTTGACACCCACTACATGCTCAGGGTCCTTAGCTTGTTACCATGAAATAACTGCCATGTGCATCACATGTTATCGACAAGAGTAAAGCATCTTGAAATTTCATGTTCTTCTTATGCAAGGCATACAATGGAGATGCAATTTCAGCAAACTCGCATAGATACTTTTTGTAGTAATAACGTAAAGCCAAGAAGTTACGGATCACATGCACATTTCTCAAAGGTGTCCATGATCGTATTGCCTTAACCTTTCTAGGGTCCATGCGAATACCATCAGCCGATACAATATGTTCCAAAAAGTGGATTTCATGCAAAAAGAATTCACTTTTCTTGTCATTGATACTAGCCTATGCTCATGTAGTTCATTGAGCACAATGTCCAAGTGTCTTCTAAGTTCTATATTGTACCTTATTCTTTGAACATACAACAATGCCATCAAAGAAAGTGCTTACAAATCCTCTATGTGGCCTGAAGATGCAATCCATCATCCGACTAAAAGTGGTTGGAGCATTCATAAGCCTAAAAGGCATGACGAGAAACTCATATAGTCCAAAAGATGTTCTAAAAGCTATATTAGGCACATCCTTTGGTCTAACGCATATTTGATGATACCCACTTTCAAATCTATACGGTTGAATATGGCTACCTCCTGCAATCTATCCATAAAATCATTGATCCATGAATCGGAAAGTGATTCTTTATCGTGATCTTGTTCATAGCACGATAATCAATATACGTACGCCATGAACCATCCTTTTCTGCACGAAAAGAACTGGAAAATAGAAAGGAGATGAGCCAAGTTGAATCGGCCCTTTTTCTAACAGCTCATTCACCTGACTCATAATCTCCTCCTGTTGGGCTGCACTAACTCTATGGGGTGGCTTGTTAGGTGGCCTACTTCCAGGGATAAGTTATATGCCATGGTCTTCATGCCGTTCAGGCGGTAGCTTCCCTGGAAGTGATTGAGAGAAGCAATCCGCATACATTTTAAAAAATGACATGCGATCCTTTTCTAACTTAGACATGTTCCCAACATTCTCACTATCATCTTTATCCTTTGTAAAAACCAAGTACGCTGATGATTTTTCATTACTTTAGAAATGACAGCTATAAATATAAGAAGGATAGATTCATCTTTCAATTTTACATCAAGTATGAGTGTCTTTCCCTTACATTGAATAGTGATATCTTTTGCATAAGAATCAATCATTGCATTCATACAGTGACACCATGGCATACCAAGCAACACATCACAACCCTCAAGTGGAGCAATAAAGAACTCTTCGCTATCCATATATCCCTGTATATGCAATTGAAGCTTTCCAATGAGTGGTGTGACAAGCTCTACATGGCCTTTACATGCCATTTCAACTTCTCCCATAGGTCCCATCTCATCCTCTCTGATGTCTAGACGGCCTGCCATGTCAAGAGAGATGAAGTTGGCCTATGCACAGTTATCAAAGAAAATCAATGCATGTTGATCTCTAATTTTGCCCTATGCTCTGCACAACTCAGTAGCATCAGCATTGGATTGATCACTAACATCATTAGACACCAATCCTATTGATGTTTTGGGCTTCTTTCTCTTAGGATCTCTTTGATTTTCTGATTTTCTAGCTTGTTGCCTATTGGGACAGTCCCCTGCAATGCGACTCTCTTGTTCACAAATAAAGCATTTATTTATAGTCATCAATTTTCTACATCGTGCCAATGATTTCGAGCCCTTTCTTTGTTATTTTGGCCTCTTTTTAGGCTGATTTTCAGATCTCCCCCTTTTCTCAATCTTCAACAACTTTTTATTCGGCTTCTCCCCACTCTCTATGAAGCCCAAATCCTTCCCACGCAACAAAGTATCTACTGTAGCAGCAGTCTCTATGAGCTGCATGCTAGACACGGTGGATTTAATGCAAAAATCCCTAATTCCTCAGACAGTCCATAAATATTATTTTCCACTTGCTCATGAAGGGGTACAAGGCGATGAGAAGTAATAGGTAGCAATGCATCCCAAAACTTCTTATTATATTGCTCCAAATTCTTATATTCCTTAGCATCCAACTTATTCTAAGTTGTGATGATGTCCACCTCAAAGGTGATTGTCAATCAATTCGATGAAAATATTTACTTGAATTATACCCATGTTGACAGTGCTCTACCTTGTATCAAAAGAGTGGACCACCACTACAATACATTCCCCTTTAAAAAAATGGCTACCTTTCGAATCTTCGAGGACTTGAAGTTTCCCCTTGAATAGGCTACATCAAACTGTTGAATAAAAGTCAAAGCTTTTAGCCTATCTTATGCACCATTGAAGGACTCAAACTTCATTGCTTTTTCACTCTCATCATAGTCTTTTGTTGCCCCTTTGGGTGCGAAGTTGTCATACACTGGTTGTTGCAAAAAGGATGCATTCGCTGAATTTACATCAAAACCAATACCAAAGGAAGCATTTGCATGACCAACACTCATTCCTTGAGCCCCATGAGCATTCGAGGGTGTAGATGCATTATCAAACATGCTACTCTGTGCCCCAAGCATCAAGCCAATGTTGCCATACATAGGGTTTGCAAATTTCCAGCCATACCTGAATACATTGGGCCTTACACACCATGCATTGGCTGTTGCATACCATAGGGATTTGTGCCATACATTTCCGTATGCGGTCCCCTGTCCAACCATAGCATGAAAAATCGTACTATGACCAAATTATCCTGATTGCCCCATCAAAGCATGCATGCCCAAGTGGCTGTCCAAAATCCATTAGATTGGCACTTCCATGATGGCCTTGCATTTGTATTCCTTGCCCCATAGGTATTAATTGTTTTGCTTCATTAGCATCTTTTGGAGCTTCAAATGAAGGCTTTGGCATTTCCTTCAATGCATCTTGCTGTCCCGAAGGTGTAGAAGATGATTTCTTCTTCTTGCCCTTACTGTCCTTCTTTGGAGCATTTAAAAACTCCATGAATTGAGGATCCTTTGCCAATTCAGCCAAGAGATTTGCTGCTGTCCTCATCGAATTCTTAAACTAGTCATCAAATTCCTCTTCACTTTGCTAGTTATCAGCATCATTATGCCTTGAAGGCCCTACGTCTTGCCTAACAGCAACATTTTCAACTTGCTGTCCATGGCCTAAGCCTTGTCCAAGATTAGGCATTACATTTTCTTCTCCTGCATGTGAGTGTCCATACTGAGAGGCATTATCACTGCTTGATTGTATCTCATTATATGAAGATATATTATTGTAATTTCTCAGTTCAAAGCAAAAATCAACACTAGCATAAAGCTTCAGCTTGCAATTAGGTGCCTTGGGCCTACCAAATCAGGGGATTGAGTGGTGTCCTAGGAATGGAACTATGAAACTAGCCTTTCTCTTTGGATAGGGTGGTAAAACTTGATCAAGCACTTAATTACAACAACTAATAATTGAGCATAAACTGAAATGCACAATTTACCTTAATAATCTTGGACATTCGATATTCTGTTGATCCCAAAATAGGTGCCTCTTTCGGTATTTCTTTAACTTTGATTGCTAATGAAATGAGTACAAGCTGAGATTTCACAATCTCCTTTGCTGTTTCAAAAGCCCCTAGTTGTAATAACAATCAACAAGCAATTCGGGCTAGTTGTCCCTTTACTTTTCACCTAGGACTTGCATAAATGGAACTGCAAACTGACCAAATGTTACCCCAATTTACAATGAATGGGCTGGCATCTGAATTCCCTAATAATTTCACAAATTTCAAGTGCTGAATTTAGTGTACGATGCCTTCTCCTATTGGCATGGGTCCTAAGCTGGCTGTTAAATCCTAATTTCTGCATAAATTTAGGTTTTACAGTAGAAATCCTCTTGTTGTCCACCAAATATGGTTGAGATCTGCTCCAAATGGCTAAGAATTGCTAAGATCTTTTGAGAAATTACTAGAAGGAGAAAGAAAGCCAAGATGAGAGAGAAATATAATTTTCTTCATAAGAAAATCCAAAAATTTGCTTGGCACCCACTCCAGCTTGCATTTGATGCAAAACTGATGTAACCTTGAGCCTGAATCTTAACCGAGGAGTTATTTCCTACACGGACCCGCTCGGTTACAGGGGGCTCGGGTACGGAAAATGTCCTCTATAGGAGTCATGTGATGTATAGCTCCACTATCCACAATCCAAATTGGAGTTGAAGTGCTCGGCTGTGACGTGTGGGCCTTTGCAATAACCTTGTTGAGAGGCAACTCACAGATGTGGACGAGACTCGCATTTGATGTCTCTATGGAGACGATATGGGCCTCTGTAGACCAGTGAGACAAGCCCTCTGGAGTTGAGAACGTTGTTGACTGAGATGACTGTGCGGTGGCAGTGTGAGTCTGACCTTTAAACTGCCTCTTGCCATCACCCTGCATCCCCTGTTGGGGGTTGCCCGATTGAGGGGCGGGGGTCTGAGACTTAGGTTTTGGTGCTGTACCTCGTGCCTTTGATCGATACTCGTCGTCAAAATGGCCAGCCTTTTGACAATGTTGACAATACCTATTCTTTTTAGGTACATTTTGCCACCCAGGTTTGAGTTGTGACTGGGAGTTTCCTTGAGAATCCCCAGATTAATTTAGCTTTTGAGTTTGATTTTGATTTTGAGTGGAGATTTGGTTTGGTTTGCCCTTCCCTTGTTGCCCTTTCTAAGAATGAGCAAGAAGAGCCCTCTCTGAAGAGGAATTCATATGAAACTAATCGAACAACCGTACGTAACACAACAGTTGATACTCAAATTCATAGAATGTAGGCATGGTAGGCTTTGAAACTATTCCTTCCACAAAATTGAAGTATTTCTTGGGGAGTTTATTTAGGAACAATGTGACTTGATTGTCAGAGGACTTGGGAGTTCGTGTAGTGGAGAATTCAGCAAGGAGACGTTGATACTCAGCCAACTTGACTTTCAAGTCATCCCGGTCAGTGATTTTGAAAAGCTGAAGCTCATGGTCAAGATTAATACGACGGGTCCTATCTCGAGCCGCATAGCGGTTAGTCAAGTGTGCCCATCGCTCTGACGCTAAGTCAAAATGCTGAAGCTGAGAATGAAACTCTGGCAATAAGCCCTGCATCAGCTCGACAATAGCGGAGGCATTCCTAGCCTTCCATGAGCAGATGACCTCGTATGGAACAAATGCGGGATCGGGTTGGAGTTCCAACCCTTGTACTAGATTCCATAGGTTCTGTGAATCAAGGACATGTCTCATCAAATTCGACCAAGTAGTAAAGTTTAACCCGTTAAAATGAGTCTTGTCATTAAATGCATTCTTGGCAGAAGATGAGCTAGAACCATGAGGTGTCAGGTGGGTGGAGTAAGATGATGGTGGAGGTGAGAGTGTCTGATAAGAGTAAGAAGGAGGGGGAAGAGGTGGGTAGGTAGAAGTAGGCTGTGAGTGTCCAATGAGTGCCAATTGATGCAGAGGCACTGGAACATGAATGTTTCCATAAGGTGCCGGTGTAGGTGGAGGCACTGGGACACAGTAGCCTTATCCAAAGTAAGGCTAGGACACAGCATTATGACCAGAAGGTCCACTAGGCAATGCCATGGAGGCAAACTGTGGAGGCAATTGATCCACACTTAGGAGAGACTGAGTGGGATACCCAAGCTGCAATGATCCCGAAAGTGTGTATGAGGTAGGTGGAACACCACCCCGCTGAGGTCCTAAAGGATGTGCCTATGTTTTCATAACCCCCCGGTGTGATGTGCGGTGCGACATGAGGTGTCTGAAATGGAAATGTAAATGGTGTAAGTGAAAGTGATGAAGCAGCGGAAGAATATGGTGGAATGGGTGGGTTTTAAAAGTGAGGTGTATGAGGTGCAGATTCTTTTTGTTCATTTTTATCATTTAAAGACTGAAAATGAAATTGTAAAGATGATGATAAACCATGTAATGAAGTGAAAGGAATACCAAATTCATTTTGATTTTGTGAAGTAGACAGAAAAGAAGAAAGAACAGAAGAAGAGTTATTTGGCTTTTTTTTATAATCCCCGTGACGTGTGTTAACATACAAGAATTGGTCCTCTAGAGGACCTTTTCCGTAGTTAACAAATTGGACTCTTTCTTCCACATGATCTCTACCATAATATTGCAAAACAGAAGAGATAAAAGAAGAAGGTACAAAAGACGAATCAAAAGTACCTTGCATCGGAGAGGACGGAAGAGTCTGAAATAATGGAACATACTCCAGATCTTGTTCTCCAAGAGGGGGCCCATCCCTAATGGAGGTCTTGACGGCCCTGCAACATCATCAAACTTACGCGCAACATCTGAAGAGTGAAATCCATGCATACCTTCATTTAGAAGCTTTTCTTGAAGGGCAATCCTTCGGTCGAGCTCCTCAATCTTCTTTTGTCGATAGGCTATGATCAGTTTATATTCCTCAGAGGTCAGCTTGCCTATCTTTTCTTCCATGTACTCAGATGTTTCTCCCACCATGTTGGAACTTTGTGGAGCAAGCTGATTGGCCCACTCTCGCTCGGTTCTCGGCATAGGCTGATCTGGAGACTGAATCGGTGTTGATGTGTTCGAAGTCATTTGAACCTACTATGGTTCTTGCTTCTTGCGAAGAGCTTTCAGATCAAAGGCCTAGGTTTCTCAGAGAGTACCAGTCTCTGATACCATGTAAAGAAAAATACCCTAACACAGAAACATAAACAGAAACCGAACGACAAAGCACAGACTGATAAAAAGAACACAGTTAGGGTTAGGGTTAGAGTAACTCAGAGACAATGAACACAGTGAATAAATGAAATGATATGACTACTAATAATACGATGCTCATGCAGCAAACACACTATGCAGTGAATGAATACTGAACCTCGAACTCCTGTATCTCTAGGATTAGGGCAGGGGTAATGAGCTGGAGAGTGTGTCGTACTCCGAACGGATCCCGAATTGCAGCAAGGCAGCCTCCAGATGTCGAACACCAGCAAACGCAGCAGTGAGAAGCTAGATCTGATGCAGACAGCAATGAGGAGAGAGAAAGACTAAAAACGCGGGCAGCACAGCCTGCAAGAGAGAGAGAGACTAAAAACGGAGCCTCCAGGAGAGAGAAAGACTAACAACGGAGCCTCTAGGAGAAAGATAAAAACGACTGTAGGCAAGTAAGAGAAAGACTGCAGCGACTGTAGAAGGAGAGAGAAAACTGTCAGGGCGGCTAGAGCCTGCAAACGCAGCAGTTTGCTGGCGTGGCAAGCTGTACAACAGCAGTGCAGATGAACAACAATCAGTCGCCAGGCAGAAACAGCAGCAATCAGCGTGTGAGGGGCTGGAAACAGGCGCCAGACTATAGGGAACATTGATGGACAACAAGGGCTGAGATGTCCTCCTTGACTGGGGTGTGGGTAGCAAGCTGGTAACACCTGAAACTTGCAAAAACGAGATTGTGAAAGAGTGGAGGGCTGGCTGCCAATTTATAGAAAATTAGGGTTCTAGTCTCTAGATCCTCTCCCACTTAACTTTCTCGATCCGCTCCCCGTTTTAGGGTTTTGGCTAAAATAAGCCTAAAATAAGCATGTTTTGGGATTGTTTAAGTGGCTAAGTGCATTTCTTAGCACAACACTTAAGACTCTTTAATCCATAGTTATGAGAACAACCCAAGATTGCCCTTAAGGACATATAAGAGAAATTGGAGTGCCTATTCTCAGTCAAACAAAGATGCGCAATCAATTTAGCACATGACAGCAAGAGGGGCTAGTTTATTGCCACATTGACTTTTGGATGATGCAAATAATGCTCAATATGGGTAGTTCCAAGTAGGTAAACCATAAGAGTCAAGACTTAGTTCAGTTTTGAGGTTTTTTTTTTTCGATTTCATGTTTGCAATGTGTGATGTGTAATCATAAAACTATTCAAATTTCACTTTTATGTCATTGCTAGAGATTAGTGATTTAATGATGATGGTAACCTCATCAATGAGGATGAGCCTGAGAGCATCTCAGGATCTACCTCTAAGGAGTCATCTTCGGACTCTCTTGACGAGCACTCGGATGCAGATAATATTGAACATGTTGATGATAGTGATAGCTCATCCTAGGCCTCTCTCTTCATCTACCCTACACTTCTCTTTTTTGTATGATATATCATGTATCTACTATAATGTATCTAATTCTAACGCATGTTGCCCATGTGTCATATGCCATAGAGGTTTTGGGTTGCTACCCTCTTGAAATCATCTTATACTCTAATGGCATTGTTATTTTGGCTTTAAATATGTGTTCTATTATGTGTTGTCCAAAATTATCACACTATGTTTTCAAATTAAAAAGCATACTTTTATTGCACCATATCTTAAAAAAAACTTGAGGTACAATTTAGTACCATATTGTATCATACAATACTATATCATACCTGCTGACAAATATGGCTACATGCATATTGTGTGACAATTAGAGTGCTATTACATTGGCACATAATTCAATCATGCATGGGAGGAGGAAGAAAGGCTATAGGTATTCAATACACCTTTCTTTATGCACCTTCACAAGGCCGATTTCTCCTAGGGGGTTTCTCAATCATGTGCCACACGTTGAATCAGAAGGTGCAATGAAATGGAAACATTTAAGGTACTGTGTGTTGCTTTCTATTAGTAGAAGAACAAGGTCTTTGTGTAACCTTCCTTAAGGCACTTGAAGTCTTGAATCATGAATGGCTTTGAAGTTTGGTACTCTTCTTCTGGCCATACTTGACTTCATACCTGGCTGCATATGTTAAATATCAGAGATTCATGCTTGACTTGATTGATTGGTCTTAGAAGATGTAGCCTAGCAAGCATGGTGGATGTAATATAGTGCAATGCACACATGAAAAACATGACAACTGTGATATAGGGTATGCTGGCCCAGGTGTGTGAGCAGTAGTGCAGCCACTACCACCTCTTCCTTGCCGCCTTCATTGCCAGAGGTCTACTCGCAGTGCTTGGTGATATAGGGTATGTTGGCCCAGGTGTGTGAGCAGTAGTGCAGCCACTACCACCTCGTCCTTGCCACCTTCATTGCCAGAGGCTCTACTCACACTGCAAGCACTACCCTTATCTATCGTGCCTCCTTGCAATCCCTAGAGGCTTTTCCAGACCTGCTAGCTCCACCAAAGGCTATACTTGCAGCCCTGCCATGTGTCCACCTGTCATGTGGAGCTTCACTTGTGCTTGCAGCTCCACCACCTATCTACCTGCAACTCCTATTTGGCGGCAGCAATGAATTGCTTGGCGGCCACACTCAACTACCAGACAGTGACACTGAAAATCCTTGGCAGCAGTCTACATCTAGCAGGGTGTACAGAAATTGCGAATTTCAGCACATTGGGTAACATTTTGGGGAATTTTCAGTTTGCCCTCTTCAGCTCTCAGTCTGCATGATTCAAGCATACGTTGGGGCAGATTTGTGCCACTTTTTGCAGTAGAATTTTTGAGCAGAAGGGCATTGGACATCCACTTCTTCATAGATATTAGGAAGACCTTTGGAAAGAGCGCTCAGCCTACATCAACTTATTTGTCCACTACAACACAACAGCATTTGATAAGATAGACTAAATAGGATTCCTTCAATATTTACATGCGGACTCCCTCACAATACACGTGCGCGCGCGCGCACACACACACATTCTCTCTCTCTCTCTCTTTCTCTCTCTCTCCCGCTTGGGTAATCAAGTTTGAAGTGGCTACCCTAGTGGTAACCCACTTATTTTATTGACCCGTTGAACCAAGTTCAAATCTTCATTTTTTCTACATCAATACTTAATGACCATGCGGAATGTAGGAGTTGGACCCAAGGCCTTGTGATCACCACGTGTTCAACTTAACCACCTAGGCTACATCTATTTGGACACATACACATGCTCTCTCTCTCTCCCTCTTTTTTTTCATGAATGGGTAATTCTATATATTACCAAAACATAATCTCAAAAGCACAGAACTTGGGATGTCCAAAGACCAAATCTTTCGGAAGCATCGATAGCCCAACTACTCAGGACCAACTGGTTAACAGTAGTTACCAAACCTTCCTGGCCACTAAACAAGAAAGGAACTGATGGCAAGAGGTTTCCCCAAAGGTCTAACAAAAGAAGCAACAACCATCAGAAATCTGGTGCTTGGAGAGTACAAAGGCAAGAGGAAGAGCACCAATCAACATTTGCGAAATGAAGGCCTTGTATTTGACAGGTTTTGCTAAGCCAACTTGTCATCACCACAAATTTTCACCACGCTTGACATTTTTGGAGACCCCAGATGGTGTTGCCCTTTTGGGCAAGCCAATCCTTATAATGTATAAGCCAGTGGTATACCCAATTGATCAAAGCATGTCCCAAATACAGTCGACCATATGTCATCCAATGTCACCAAGGGGTATCTCAGTCCAAAGGGGGGAGAGGCTTCATGGTGTGTAAGAAGATTGAAATGGAATCTAAAAATCACTTTCAATGCAACTAATAAGGGCTGATTTAGAGGCATTAGTGTCAAGTCCCAAAGCAAGAGTAAACAAGTCCCACGTATCCATTGCTCTTCGTATATTGTCAAGTCAACTTTGAGAAACATGAAAGTGTCATTAGCCAAAGCTTGGCCACAACCGATTGCTCCTATGAAGGAAGTGAGAGTTCAATCACCTTGCCATTAGTTGCCATACCCAACAACATCGTCAAAATGGGATGAATGGCCAAGGCAAAGAACAAAGGATTCAACGGACAACCTTGCCTAACAGATCGGCGAAGAGGAAAGGGTTCCATGACACCACCATTGAGTAGAACTCATTGATACTTTCCAAAAGAGATCCCATCAGCAGCTAAACTTGTTGCGTTATTTGAGCATTCCGAGGAAAGTATTCCAAGTCGTGGCATTCAAGTCAATCCATTAGTCCATGTCAAGAAGTTGAATGAGATGAATCGAGGCATATGTTAAAACCACCCACAATAAATCCAGGTCTTCCAAGAGAGACACTCTTGCAACTATTGTCATAACTCAATGGCCAAAAACATCATTAGGAGCATGCAAGCCCACTAGCCATAGTACTTCCACATCATAACTAATTTCAACAACTATGAATCTTCCTAATACCTCTCTCTTAATCATGATTGGCTGAAAGTGCTCTTGGACAATCAACAATACACCCGAATGGGTTCCTGCAAAAACACCAACATATAAAAGCTTGAAGCCATGATAGTGTAGGGTTCTCCCTGTTTGTTTATGACTCTTACCGAACATTCATGTAGCCAGCTTCATGACGAACAAAAAGGAAATCAAGTTTGAGGCATCCTTATCCAAAAAGTTTACCAATATAGCAAAAGCATTTGTCCCATTACTACATAATTTAGAAGTTGAGGGTTGATCCACATCAACTGTACTGTGGTGGTGCGGGTATCCACAATCCCATGGAGTAATTACTTTACCACGTTTATCAAAAGCTAGACGCTTAGGAGGACTATGTGGTGACTCCTATTGGGCCTCTAGATTAAACCTTGTCTTAGTGCTCAAAGGTGTAATACTAGTATTGTAGGACAAAGGTTTATCCTTATGGTGCACATAGGTGCACAAAACATTCTATGCATCATCCAAGGATCTAGTACGCTGAACATCATCTGACTTTTTTCCCTTCTTCAAATGCACCTTTTACCAGCCACCATGGGTATCATTAGAGGGGGGTGAAAGTAGTTGTTTTCCTTTGTCCAAATTTTCTCCTAGGGGCTGGGCATCTATATGCATATGTGAGGCAGGACCATCCTATTGTACAACATGCACTTCATTTGCATGTCTTGTCACTTCTTTCCTTTCAATAAACTCCGATATAAAATACCCTAATTGGCCACATTTGAAACAATGTCCCACGAAAGCTCCCCATTTACGATGGAAGTGTTGGGACTGCATATGACGATAATTCACACATAACCAAGTGGGACGCTTGTGAGAGGTATCCCAAAGCATGCACATTTTGTTTCTATTGACAGCTTGAGTTCTGGGAGGAGCCAGACACTTTGCCAATGCTAGACATGGCGTCAAGCAAAAGAGGCCAATACACAGGTGGGCGACCCTCCACTTCACCCAAACTGGGCATTCTTGCTAGTAGTTCTGTAAAGTCCACCATTGGCCTCATGGAACAACATGCACCAACTTGTGATCATAAGACAATGGAAGCTTGCCTAAAAGCATCCCGATGATGAGGGGATTTGAGCATGACCTCATAAAACCCCTTTGGGCTAAGAAAAATGTCTTCAACGTAGTTCTATTCAGCCAGAAAATTCGGAGCAAGTGTAGCCTTTGTTCGGTTCATAAACACAGTATCAGGGCCAGCCATAGGTCATAGGCGTCTGCACCACAAGCTATCTATGAATGGACAGAGAGACTACCCTATTGCATAGGGTTGAGATTTGCGGCTGTAACCAGCCTTCCTTATGTGGATGGGTGGTAAATCCCTAATTACAACTTAATTACAGCAGCAAACAATTAATGCAAAGCTGAAAATACAAATTTACCTATTGATCTTGAACAATGCACACCCAATTGGCCCCAAAATTGGCGCCCCTTTCGGTATTTCTTTAGCTTTAATGAAGAAAAAGTTGATTTGCAATGGGATTCTCCCGATCCCCTTCGCAATCCAAACTCCCCTTACTGTCCAAAGTGACCAGCAAGTCTTCAATCTGTTTTGCCCCTTGATTCGGGCACTTAATTGGCTTTCATCCACTTCATAGACGATGGAAATGTCCCAAATTCAATGGCTCGCTAGTCCTCCACCTGAATTTAGATGAAATTCACCTTCGGTCTTGCAAAATCCAAGTCTTGGAGCTTTCAATTTCTAGCATACTTCCTGAGGTTGTTGCTAAACCCTAATTTCTACTGTAAATTAGGGTTTACAGCAAAGAAATTTGCAGTTTTTTAGCCTTCAAGGGTCCAAATGCTGAGATCTTCGGAGCAAGGCTGTGAAATGGCTGGGAGATGAGAGAGAAAGCTGTAGAGAGAGAAAATTCAAAGTTTTGTTGCGAAGAATGACTGAAAATCAGTCAAATGCAGCTGCTACCCTGCGACAACAACTTGTAGATGCAAAGAATTGAAGAAAATCAGTCATTTATTGCTGTTGCCTTGTCTTAACAGCCTGTAGATGCTGTCACCTATTGTTGATTGGTCTTCTCCTACCCTTGGCAGTCTCAGAAGGTCCTCCAATGGCTGCAAATTAGACCAACAGTCTCTCCTCCCTCTCTCTTGTAGGCTGAATTTATAAAAATGCCTCTCTCTAGTCTCTAAATATGTTTTTCAGTCTTGCATGGGCATTTTTGACAAGTGGCAGCCTTCCCAAATGGTTTTTCCAACATTTTTCATAATTAAATATTAATTTTCAGTCTTTAAATACTGAAAAATAATCTAATAATTATTTTGATGTCCTGAAAAATAATTTGATTGGCCAATAATTAAATTGGCTAGGCAACTTCCATTCTCGAGTGTCTCTACGCCATCTTTGACCATCAAATTGGCATTAGGTACCATTAAACGCTACTTCTCTAGTATCACCAACTGACACTTATGGCCAAATAGATGACCTAGGCTTACAACTGGCACTAGATACCACCAAGTACCTATGCGGCATAACTTATAGCAACTTTTGCCTTTGACATCCCGTGATTTCCTCGGGTCTCGGGCTCGTAAATTTACTCTAACCCCAGTTACACCTCATATATGCAACATTTACTTAACCATGTGATTAAAAATTAATCCACATGTTAAGTGAGGTTTCAAAAATACATATCCTCATGATAGCCCTCCTCCTTGAAATCCTTGCAATCGTCCTCAGTTGCACTGCCAAATGCATCAAAAGCAAAGTACTACACTCGAAATTTCCATAGGGCATCATAGTCAACATAACATTGCGCATTGTTATTCAACCATTCCATATGCCCAACATATGCTGAAAATTACCAGTCAATATAACATAACATAAGACTCACAAAGAATCTCAAAAACATTGCCAAATTATCATATGACATGCCCATTTCTCATGAGCTCAACTCATCTGGCAAAACCGAACCATAGCATAGCATAACCAAGCATAAACCATGGCTTAAACATCAATGGCATCATAACATATGTTGTTGTCCATGGAACTAGATGTAAACCATTGAAAACTGGGCATAATCTGATCATAAACTGATCACTTGCTGATCTGAGAACTGATCACAAACTGTTGCAAATGTGATCCCAAAGTGATCACAAACTCATTGCAAAAACTGACCAGCAATCAATGCAAAAACTGATGCAAAACTAATCCAAAAAGTAACCATAAACGGTTCTCAAGCTGATCAAAAACTGAGCTGAATACCACCGAATATTAGTGATCATATGCTGAAAACCAACATTTGATAATCAGCCCTTGATGATCATTAATTGATGCTATACCAAGCATAACCAATGCTTACCAAGTATAACTGATTACACACTAAGCATAATGGATGCAAATGTACAGTTTTAGAGCTGCAGTGAAAACCATGCCAAACAACATGCCAAACATAGTGACTAGTACACTGAATAGTGATCCCCTGGCAAACATACTGTTCAGCTACAGTACCTTGAATGTATGCTAAATACATTCGAGATCCACTACTTCTAGAGCTGTCCATTACTGAGGAGCGGAGGTGCTAGCTTCCTCACAAGCATCAGGTAATACTTTGGACCTTTGCTTCTACTGAACATGATCAAGCCCGAACTAAAGTCGGCTCTAACTGGAAAGCATCAAGGTAAAGCTGCAGCAATTGAGGATGGTCTGCCAAGTCATCCTCCTCCATCCATTTGGCATCCATTCGTGAATAATTCTGAAACTTCACCAAGTACCTTCTGGAACTCTTACCCCTGATCTTCCTCTTTGATGAGAATTTTAGCAAGGTACCTATATTGTCAAACAAAACCTTCCAAAGTAGACTGGTCATCCGGGGGTCTCGATTACTAATGATCGACTTTGGCATACCATGATAATTAAAGATGTGCAGCAAAAACAATCGTGCCATATGATCAGCCTTTATTTCCTTCCTCACTAATGGAATGAAATGGGCTTGTTTACTAAACTTGCAAATGATAGTCCATATCCCGTCATTTTCTGTAGGTGTCTTAGGAAGCTCAAAAATAAAGTCCATTGCAATGCTCTGCCAAGGCTTATTTGGAATAGGCAAGGGCTGCAACAAACCCGGCATCTTTTGCCTATCATGCTTTACCTTCTAGCATATGATGCATGTCTTAACAAACTGTTCTACATCATGCCTCAAAGTTGGCCAATAAAAGAAATGCTCCACTGCCTTAGCCGTGGCATCAATACCTCTGTGTCTTGCATACGGAGGAGAATGACTTTTAGTGATAACTCTAGGCCTTAACTACTTTGTGACACACAGTCATCCATGCATCATCAGAAATCCATCTCTTAGCACAAAGTGTCCATGCCCTTGGCCATTGCAAAGCTGATCATAAACATTAGCAAAGTTCGAATGAGCAACATATTGCTCTTTCATGGCATCCAACTCAATGTGATAAACCATATTGGCAGCCAACAACTGAGGTTTACGTGATAGTGTATCACTTTTCCTACTCTTTCTCTGCGATCTGTTCCTCTTTTCAGCCCTATTTGCAGATGTTCCCTAATTTTCAGATTTACACTTTTTCTCAGCCTTTGACTCTTTGACATGTGACTTCGCATCATCATCGTGGAATCTTGCATCCTTTCCATCCAACAATGTGTCGATTATAGTAGCGATTTCTATACACTGAGACATGCTGGAAATAGTGGACTTAATGCAAAATTCCCGAACACCCTCCATAAATATATTTCTCCACCTGCTCATGGAGGGGTACTGTGTGATAAGAAGTAACTAGCAACAATGCATTTCAAAACTTCTTATTGTACTAATCCAAGTTCTTGCAATCTTTGGAATTCAACTAATTCCAAGCTATCATAATGTCTACTTCAAAGGTACTTGTCAACCAATTTGAAGCAAACATTTGCTTGAACTCGACCCAAGTGGTAGGTGACTTTCCTTGAATAAGAAGTGTAGTTCACCGCTACAATGCATTTCCCTTCAAAAATGTCACTGCCTTGCATATTTTAGATGCCTTTGTGAAGTTGCCTCCAAAATAGGCTGCATCAAATTGTTGAATAAAAACAAGTGCTTTCAGCCTATCTTGTGCACCACTGAAAGGTTCAAACTTCACGCTTTTGCCACCTTCATCATAGTCCTTCAGCGGACCTATGGGAGTCAAGTTATCCTAAATGGGCTGCTACAAAAAGGGTGCATTGGCTGTATTTGCATAAAAACCAGCACTATCTTAAGCACCTACATGACCAGCACCAAATCCTTGTGCTCCAACAGTCCCTAGGGGTGCCGATACATATCCATATGGCCCGCTTTGTGCCTCAAACATCATGCTTATGCTGCCATACATGGAATTAGGCATTCCACTTGCATTACCCGGATACATTGGATATTGTAAGCCATGCATTGGCTGTTGCATACCATAGGGATTTGTGCCATACATTCATGTATGCGGTGTTTGTCCAATCATAGCATGAAAAATGGTACCACCACCAAAGTATCCTTGTTGTCCCATGCTTGCATGTGCATAATGGCCTTACTGCCCATATTCCCATGGATTAGCACTACCAAGTTGGCCATGCATTTGCACTTGCTGCCCCATGGATACCAACTATTTGTGCTCATTAGGCATTTTGGGCTCTTCTAAAGAAGACTTAGGCATTTCCTTCGATTCTTGTGGTTGTCCCGAAGCTGTAGAAGGTGTGTTCTTCTCTTTGCCTTTGCTGTCCTTTGGGGTATTCAAGAATTGAGTAAACTGGGGATCCTTTGCCAATTTAGCAAAAAGATTCGCTGGCGTACGCATTTAATCCTTGAAGCTATCATCAAATTCTTCAACCCCTTGCTGGTCGTTACCCTCTTTATGCATTGAAGTACCAACATTTGGGTCATTTCCCACATTTTCAGCATGCTGTCCATGTTGAGAACCATGCCCAACATCAATCATTGCATTTCCCCCTTCACCACGTGATTGACCAAGGAGTGATACATCCTCTCCACTTGATCCCATATCGCCATGTGAAGACATGCTTGCTGTAATTCACTGCTGAGAACAATTTCAGCAATAATGCAATAGTCCCAAGTTGCAATCAAGTACCATGGGCCCACCAATTCAAAGGATTTGACGGTATCCCGGCAATGGAACCATGTAACCATCCTTCCTTTCGTGGATGGGTGGTAAATCCTTGATTACAACTTAATTACAGCAGCAAACAATTAATGCAAATCTGAAAATACAAATTTACCTAATGATCTTGGACAATGCACACCCGATTGGCCCCAAAATTGGCGTCCCTTACGGTATTTCTTTAGCTTTATTGAAGAGAAAGTTTATTTTCAATGGGATTCTCCCGATCCCCTTCGAAATCCAAACTCCCGTTGCTGTCCAAAGTGACTAGCAAGTCTTCAATCTGATTTGTCCGTTGATTTGAGCACTTAATTGGCCTTCACCCACTTCATAGACGATGGAAATGCCCCAAATTCAATGGCTTGCTAGTCCTCCACCTGAATTTAGCTGAAAATTCAGTCTTGAAAAATCCAAGTCTTGGAGCTTCCAATTTTTAGCACACTTCCCGAGACTGTTGGTAAACCCTAATTTCTGCTGTAAATTAGGGTTTATAGCAGAGAAATTTGCAATTTTTCAGTCTCCAAGGGTTCCAAATGTTGAGATCTTTAGAGCAAGGTTGTAAAATGGCTGGGAGATGAGAGAGAAAGCTGTAGAGAGAGAAAATTCAGAGTTTGTCACGAAGAATGACTGAAAATCAGTCAAATGCAGCTGTCACCTGTTGTTTATTGGTCTTCTCCTACCCTTGGCAACCTCAAACAATCCTCCAATGGCTGCAAATCAGACCAGCAACCTCTCCTCCCTCTCTCTTGCAGGCTAAATTTATAAAAATGTATCTCTGCAGCTTCTAAAGACGTTTTCAGTCTTGCATGGGCATTTTTGACAAGTGGCAACCTTTCCAAATGGTTTTTGCAGCATTTTCATAGTTAAATATTAATTTCCCGTCTTTAAATACTAAAAAATAATCTAATAATTATTTTGGTGTCCTAAAAAATAATCTGACTGGCCAATAATTAAATTGGCTAGGCAACTTCCATTCCCAAGTGTCTCTGCGCTATTTTTGACTATCAGATTGTCATTAGGTACCATTAAACAACACTTCTCTAGTGTCACCAACTGACACTTGTAGCCAAATGGATGACCTAGGCCAACAATTGGCACCACGTACCACCAAGTACCTATGCGGCATAACTTATAGCAACTTTTGCCTTTGACATCTTGTGATTTTCTTAGGTCTCGGGCTCGTAAATTTACTCTAACCCTAGTTACACCTCACATGTACAACATTTACTTAACCATGTAATTAAAAATTAATCCACATGTTAAGTGAGGTTTCAAAAATACATGTCGTCATGACAACGGCCCTGTGCATAGCACTTGTTCTCTCAGTGTTTCTAAGCAACAAAAGGTTGCACAAGGGCTGCTTGACTAGTGTGAGAACAGCCTGAGTGGCACCACCTGTCAGTTGAAAGATTGCAACAAACAATCTGCCGTGAATAGTCTTTCTGCTACGAAGTGTCTGTCCCAGCTACAAACTCTATGAGGATATCATGAGATATGCTAGCATTGGGGACATATTATTAGTAGGAGATTTCAATGCACGCACAGAAGATAGACAGAGTGACTTTTATATGCATGATAATGCCATGTTCAAAGAGATCGACATAGATGAAATAGGTCTACGCAGGAGAGCCCAGGATAAATAAGTAAGTACCTATGGGACACACCTATTGACTTTGGGAAGTGCACATAGACTAGCCATCTTTAATGGTCTGCCACATTGGCCAAGATCTGACAATTTGACATGTTGGAATCACAGAGGGGCAAGTACTGTGGATTACTTAATAGGCTCACCAGCATTGATACCAGACACCCAAAACTTTAAGATATCTAAGAGACCAATTGGCATAGCAGCAGATCATGCTATTTTGACATTCATGCTCTCTTGTGTACATATGAAACATGAAACACCATGCCTCCCTAAACATCCCAAATACTACTTTACAAAAGACACCTCACACATCTACATTGTTTCTCTGCATACCAATTTACATACATTGGACTTGAGTAGATCGTTGGAAGAATGTACAAGGGATTTAGCAGAGGCCATACATGGATCAGCCATGTATGCATTCCCACACACCTTGCCCCGATGTAGACCCATGCAATCTACTGCTCCCCAAAATAGTTGGTATGATGATGAGTGTAGAGTCACCCGAGCTCACTTACAGAGAGAAGTGGAGCTAGGCACTCAGACACATCGCCAAACAAAGACGTTCTTCAAACGCCTTGTGCGGAAGAAGATACGAGACTACTTAGCGAAAGCAAAAGCATAGATATATCAGCTATTTTTGGGGCGGGATAGCAAGATCTCATGAAAGATGTTTCATGAAAGACAATCCCCCATACATATTACATCACCAGATGCTTGTCTTGACTATGGGAGACAACTGTATGACTTGCCAGGACAACCACCTCCTATGCAGCCTCCACAAGCTTGTAGACCAACACAGTGGTCTTTCTTCACATGGAAAATGGTTAGGGATGCAATTTATAGATTACAAAATGGGAGGGCACATGATGAGGATGGACTAGTATTAGAACATTTCTCACATGCTTGTGACATATTAGCACCCATATTAGCACATATGTTTAATAGAGCAATATGTGAAGGTTTCCCTATGAGTTGGTCAAACAACACTATCATTCTACTATTTAAAAGTGGTGATCCCCTGATTCCAAGCAACTACAGGACTATCATGATCAGTCATACTTTGGCCAAGATATGTGGATCTATATTGGAGCATGAACTCAGTGAGGGGGCTGAAATGAAAGGCAAGAGAGCACAAGGACAGGTAGGTTTTAGACGAGGATATACCACGCCGGACCATATTCTCACACTTGAGCCATTATTGAGGAGGGTCGAGCCCGAGACAAGAGGATCTATTGTTGCTTTGTAGACTTTCACAGAGTGCCTCGTACACGCATTACAGAGATTGTAAGACATTGGAGTACAAGAGGGTATACGATGGGGCGTCTATGCATTATATGAGGCAGTAACAGGTCATGTACGGGCACGTGGGGGGCTATCAGAGAGGATTGATAGTACCATAGGAGTGAAACAAGGATGTCCACTTTCACCCACATTGTTTGGTCTATACATAGATGAAGTGTCTGATTACATAGACCGAGGAGGAGGATCTGGAGCCAACCTGGTAGGGGTGCTGATACCGATATTACTGTATGCAAATGATATTGTTCTCATTTCAAATTCACCGGAGGGATTGCAGTGCCATCTAGATGCTTTGCACATCTTTTGTAGAGATAAAGACCTCACAATGAACCTTGGGAAGACTGAAACCACGGTTTTCAATACTCCAGTAGCATGGGCTCACATTTGGGAGAGACATACTGGAGCATGTCTATTTGGGAGTCATCTTCTCCGGCCCACGTTTTTCGTTGAGAGGGGCATCAGAGACACGTCTAGCACATGGATATACAGCACTAGGGACATTCGAGAGTCAATGTGCTCACATACAATTCCAGGAGCCCCGCACCAAACTCTGGTTGTTTGACACCCTAGTCACACCTACATTACTATATGGAGCAGAGGTATGGGGTTGTAGCTTGTACCACAGGCGTCTTAGCCCATTCTCTGATTAGATTGGAGTAGAGAGGGATTATTATGATGGTTGGGACAGCATGGAAAGACCATTGATCATGATGATAGCACGTATAATTAGGAGTAAGCCCTCCACCCCACATCCCATTGTCAGAGCAGAGCTAGGGGCAACACCTATAGTTATGGAGGCACTCTTCAGGGCAGTGACCTTTTGGCACACACTATGGGAACTTCCACGCCATAGATACTCTAGATTGGCACTAACCTCATCTAGACAACTAGCGACAGGAGGCGAGAAGAAGTGTTGGTTTTCACAGATGGCTATTTGGATGAGTCTACATGGTTTGGATATTGACCCTATCTTCCACCTTTGGATTATAGCCTTGACTGCCCTACACTTTGTCTCAGCCGATCAGAGTTGACATCTTGAGGATTGAAAAAGCAAGGACATGGATCCATCCACCACTTTCTCTAGGATCGAGGATGGAGTTCTACAAGAGTCATTTCTTGTGTCTCTCTGATGATGGTTTCACTATTCGGCCAGCATATATGGACACCCATCTCTCCCATAGTGTATGGGTTGCTATCGAACAGATTCACACCTCCTCACATAGGCTTCAGATGGAGACAAGCAGATGAACAAATACCCTAGCAGAGGATAGGACTTGCCAGCTTTGTGTCTGAGACGGAAGAGCACTCATATGCAGATGCATAGTATACTATGACATACGAGGATGGTACCACTGCCTCTTCCATGATGGATTTGGACCCCTTTGTCGCATCATGGAGTATGAGGACCATAGATGCCTAGGTTTTTTCCTCCTAGAGCTCGAGAGGCGCCGAATTGCACTACTGCGAGACAGGAGGCCAGCTCACCCAGAGGGACACATAGAGAGCAGTGACAGACTTCTTCTACAGAGCCGACCCTACTGACACTACCAGCCTAGCAGAGACAGAGCCACCCCGCCAGACACCTTACAGGCCACACCGTGGAGTCACATTGGATAGAGCCATTTCCCTTCGTCAAGCACGACCCCGTCTACTAGGACCACGTCCAAGGAGGCCACATCGCAGTCGGATTAGAGCCATTATCACGAGACACCAAAGACTCTCCACCAGGCATATCAGGGAAGCAGCTAGGGATGACATCATAGCTGAGATCATGTGCAGATCTTGAGATTAGCTACAATCCAGTCTCCACCACACTTTTGTACATGGTTCTATCAGATCTGGTCTCCCTTTCCTTTCCTTTTCTTTTCTATCGATGGAACAATACTACACATGGTTCAACCCTAGTATAGTCCCATCGTATAGTTATTTTCAGTATTGTTTCATAGGCCACCCACTTATTTGTAATGTTATCTTTACCTTACTGATGAGATGACATTAGACATGGATGTACTCTGGATTTTGTCTCATAGGCCACATTGGCCTTATGTAGATGTTAATCTCTCTCTCTCTCTCTCTCTCTCTCTCTCTCTCTCTCTCTCTCTCTCTCTCTCTATCTATCTATGCCTCTCCCCCCGCCATTGCCCGCCATTTGATCTCCCTCCCCGCCATCGCGTAGCGATCTCTACGAACTCTGCTAGCAAACCATCACGTCATCTACCCGGAGGCCGCCGTGCCATCCCTCAGGCCTTTTGCCGACCCAACACCTGGTTGTCCACCGCCGTTTGACCCACAAAAAGTAAGACCACATCACACCCGACATTCGGACCACTCATCCAATCCAAGTCATCACTCAGATGCAAGGTCTGCCGTCCAATCCACATCATCATTCGGATGCCCAAAGGGCCCAGTCGGATGCCAGGCACTAGCCGCCCAAGAACTTGCCCACGCTCGTCACTTGGACCATCCCCCCGCCACTCGGATGGCCCCATGAATTGGACGGCCACGAGGACTCTAACCACCATTTTCCTCCCCCCCGGCGACTCGAACAAGGCCCACTGCCGCCTAGCACAATTGGCGGTGGGTCTATTATGGCCCGACATCGCGGCCATAACAGGCTCTCATCACCCCCTTAGCCCCCCACTTCCCTGGCCCTCGCCACCACCCAAGTGTCCCCCCCCCCCCCCTTCAAGCCTACCCCCAACCACAAGCCTCTCGGCCCGCTGCCCCCGCACTTGGACCCGTCACCCTCCCAGCCAGTCACGCCACCTCCAGATCCAGCTAGCATCCCGATAACCCCACCATCTCCCGCCACCCACCTGCAATGGGGCCAAACAGCCCATGACCCAATCCCCTAGGCAAGACGAGTGGATTGATAGGATGGGCTTGAGCAAAGCATCACCGTCGCTAAGCAACCACACGAGGGGAGAAAAATGAAAAATACTCGACGAATTGGAGCAGCATCAACAAGATGACGGACTACCACACAAGGAAAAGTATGGAGGCCCTCCGAGACGTATGCAAGATGCACGACCAGGACGTCGGGAACATCAAGGAAATCATGGCTGCAATGTGTGCGGAAACTGCACACCAAATCAAGGAGGAAATAAGCTCAAAAGTGCAAGGATGGAAGAATGAAATCTAAGCAAAGATCACAGCACACTTCACCTCTTGGAAGGTGGACATTGAAACATCCCTCCAAGAGAGAAATAGGGTGATTGAAGAGCTGAGGCATAAGCTTGATGACTACAGATTCCAGCTTGACCTCCTCGAGGAAGGGGAAATTACCGAAACAATGCCTACAAAGGTGCAAACCAAGATCTACGAGTTGAAGACACACATGACAAAGGAGATCAACACATGGGCAAAACATAGTGAAACAAGCACAAGCTGAGGTGGCTGAGAACTCCAAGTGGATTGAAGTAGCGAAGAAGGCACCAACAAAGGAGGAATTTGTGAATGCAGCATTGGAGGAGGAGAAAAGGAGAAAACATAGAGCGCTCCATATCCGGGTAGTAGGATGGACGGAGGGACAGAGCCCCTTAGCAGACGCCAAGAAGATATGTGAAAAGCTGGGAGTTGAGGACCCCACAATAGTGGAGAATGCATGGCACGTAGGGAAAGACCTCACCAAAAGCTGACCTCTCATCCTCAAATTCGCCAACCTAGAATCCCGACGAGTCTTCCTCTCTAAAAGGACAGCACTAAAAGGGGAAAAGATCTATGTGGTGAATGATCTCACACTCGCACAGGTGGCACAATGTAAGGAATGCATGCCACAAATGTTGGAAGCGCGCAAAGCAGGGAAATGGGCAGTATATTGAGATGGCCGTGTCATCATCACAGATAAACATCAATGACGGGGCGTGGCCTATGAGACTCACTCAAGGTTTGCAGTATGGAACTGCAACCGAGCTATGAAGACAGATGCAAGACTATTCCAAGAGACCTTCACCGACAAGGATATCATCCTATATACAAAAACCCACCATAGCCCAAGCACACACCTACCTAAAGTGAGGGGATACAAATGGGAGATGGCATGCTGCCCTAGAGCCTGAACAAAAGAAGGGACCCGACGAGGGTTTGGAGGAGTCGCAGTGCTCTACAGGGAGGAGTTACAGCCTATGGTGCAAGTCATGCGAAAAGATGAGAAGGCCCAGTTCATGTGGATTCGGATACACACAGATCGCCCTCGAGACATCTACATGGCGGTGTGCTACTTCCCCTTAGCACACTCCCCATATGCGCCACAGAAGGGGGAGTCACCATACCTACCACTATACGAGGACATCATGCACTATAACTTGGGGGATGTCATGTTGGCTGGAGACTTCAATGCCCGCACAGCACAGAGACAAACTCCCTTCTTCGAGAGCGAAGACCACATGTACAAAGAGATAGCACCGGAGGAGATAGGGCTCAACCGTACATCACAAGATACAATTGAATGCACTGAGTATAGCAACCACCTACTGGCGCTAGGGGGCGCGCACGGATTAGCCATCCTCAACGGGCTAGATAGATGGCCAGGATCGGATGCCCTCACATGCTTTCCACATAAGCATGCGGCTAATTGCAACAAACGAGGGGCACCAGGAATACCTACACAGCAACTGGGAGCAAGCACAGTGGATTACATACTCGGGCCCCTATCACTTATCCCTGACATCCATTCCTTTAGAATATCACCCCGCCCGCTCGTAGTGGCCACCGACCATGCCTACCTGCAGTTTGACATCACCTGTAGATGTGACCCAACACCCCCAGCAAGCAGTCTCCCAAGATTCCCCAGGTACCACTTCACCAAGTTAACTACGAGTGCTTATTCCGACCACCTCTATTGGAGCCTGTAGGAAATGAACCCCTACTCACCCTAGGAGGAGATCAGAGCACAATTGGCAGGAACACTCCACACCTTAGCGGCCAAGTACTTCCCCCACACATCCCCCCGTCCCTCCTCTCTAGACAAGAATGTCCCACAGAATAGCTAGTACCACGCAAAGTGCAGGGAAACCTGGCTCTGACTTCAACAGGACGAAGCACGGGAAGTACACACGCACAAACAGGCACGCCTAATCTTTTGACACCTTGTACAAAGGAAGAAACGGGCCTACCTATCCAAAGTGAAACGCGAATTCTACCAACTATTCTTGGGAAAGGGTAGCAAGGAGGCGTGGAAGGCATTCTAGGAGCCACGTGCTCAGACACCCATTACCTCCCCGGACACATGGCATGCATATATGACCTTACTATACCAAATATCCGAGCATCCCTTGCTGCCCCAACCACCAGGGAGCAGACCCAAGTCATCTACATTCTTTAGCACGGAGTAGGTCGGGACGCCATTGACAGACTACAGAATGGCCGAACCCAAGACCATGAAGGCTTAATAGCAGAGCACCTGACCCATACCCAGGACATACTTGTACCCCTTCTAGCCCACATGTTCAACAGAGCCTTATATGAGGGCTTCCTTGCCAGCTAGTCGGCCAACACCATAATATCTATCCTGAAGGCTAGAGATCCCATGGCCCCCACGAACTACCGAACAATCATGGTTGGCCATGTACTAGCCAAGCTTTATGGATCCATCTTGGACCATGAGCTGAGCAAGTGGGCAGAGCAACACTAGCATCGGGCGATTGGACAAGCAGGGTTTAGGAGGGGGTACTCCACTCTTGACCATATCTTCACACTTAGAGCCATTATAGAGGAGGGCAAGGCACACGGGAGGCGGGTATACTACTGCTTCGTGGACTTCCGCAAGGCCTTCGACACGGTACCACGAGCTAGGCTCATGCAGAGACTACAAGGACTGGAGATCCCACCAGAAATGTGTCGGGGGATACTGGCACTATACGAATTGGTCACAGGCCGAGTCAAAACACTAGGGGGGCTGTCAAAGGAGATAACCAACACCATTGGAGTTAAACAGGGATGCCCACTCTCACCTACTTTATTTGGTCTCTACATTGATGAAATAGAGTACATGGATAGATTGGGAGGGGAGGAATCTAGCCTAGGAGGGATATTGATACCCATCTTACTATATGCGGATGACATAGTTCTCATCTCCAGCACGCTTGAAGGGCTACAGTGCCAATTGGAGGCACTACGGGCCTTCTACCAGGATAAAGACCTCACCGTGAACCTGGGGAAGACCAAGTTCATGGTGTTCAACACTTCAACCCAATGGATTCAACAGTCAATACCCCCTTCACATACTGTGGGGAAGCCGTGGAAGTGGTCCAAAGATACGTTTATCTGGGGATTACATTTTCAGGACCGAGATTCACTTTGAGAAAGGCGGGAGAAGATAGATTAACACGAGGCAATGCAGCCCTCAGATCCATGGAGAACCAATGCGCCCACATACAATTCCGGGAGCCTCGTACAAAGCTCTGGCTATTTGACACTCTAGTCACACCAGCACTCTTGTAGGGGCTCCCATATGGGGATCCAGTCTCTACCACATGAGGAGGGCCACACAGGACCAGCCACTGCCTCAAGAGGAGGCCACCTATGAGGGATGGGAGCAGATGGAGAGACCCCTGGTACTTATGATCTCATGGATGATCCGGAGCAAGCCCTTTGTGCCACACGAGATCATCAGAGCAAAGATGGGGGCATCACCCATTGTAGCTAAGGCCCTCTTCCAAACACTGGCCTTCTTGCACCGACTATAGGACTTGCCTTGGCATCGGTACCCTAGACTTGCGCTGGAGTCGTCCAAACAGCTAGCATTGCAAGGGGACACTAAAGGCCACTTGGCCTACACATGGACCACCTCCCCCCACTACAATACAACCTAGATTGCCCCCTCCTGGAGCTCAGCCGGGAGAAGGTGAACCGTATCATCAGAATGGACATCATTCAGCTACACACGGCCAAGACATGGGTGACTCCTACAGAAGACCTAGGGACAAAGAAGGCTTTCTACTAGGAGCACTTTCTGCACAAATCTCCAGATGGCTTTATTTCCCGCCCAAGCTGCATGGACATACTTGTCCCATGGAGTCAGAAGTGCCATCGGACAAATCCATACATCTTCACACCAGATACGGGGCCCACCCCCTCCCCCCAAAAGATCAGATCTGCCAAATTTGCCAGCTCGAATTGGAGACAGAAGAACACTACATATGCAGGTGCCCAGCGTACTACGAGAACCGGGGAGGCTTCCACTAGTTTAAAGAAGGATTCGGGCCACTCTCCAAAGTGATGGATTTCAAGGACCAGAGATGCCTTGGGCTCTTCCTATAGGAAATACGACGCCATAGAGACCACCTCCTTTGGACCTTGAAGCAGAGATAGGGAGCTGCCCAATGCCTGCTCACAGAATTCTACCGACAGCCAACTACCATCCCCACCCCTGAGCCCCCACCAGCCCCACTAACCTCTTGGCCGTGGGGGACCACGCTAGCCATAGCCACGACAAGAAGCAAAGCCCGATGCCCATGCCCAACTAACCCCGCCCGCGCAGGAGGCACATGTCAAGGATACAAGGGATACTACGCCACCACCAAAGGGCCCTGCCACGCCGATTCAGCCTCTCGATGTTAGATAGACCATGCGGGACATTTTAGGATGACCAAGCTCCATGAGCAGTTCCACACCATACTTGGAACACATATGAATTGTACCCAGCCTATATACCATTTTGTACCTACTCAATTAGTTTATCATAGCATTAGATGGTAGCTTTACTGGGACCTGGAAAGTTTCCTAGACATTTTGTATGTAACATTTTGGTCTCATAGGCCAACTTGGCCTTTGTAGATGTTAATATAACTTTCTTCTTTCTTTCTCTCTCTCCCCAAAAAAAAGAAAAGTCAAGCAAGAGGAAGGCATTGTGTGTCTTTTTACCTGGCATTCCTAGTGGACAGCAAGTTTTGCAATGGTTGTAGCCCACCCCCATGTTGTGGGGTGATTGTTTTCTCTCTTCATCTTTTGGAAGCCCTTATTTTTTGATCAGCCGTCATGAGCAACAATAATGATGATTTATTTAGCATGCTTGGGGCCGATGATAAGGTCGATGGCACCAAGTATCCTATCTAGGCTTATTATGTGATATTGTATTTGGCATTGACATGAGGCCCGTGTCTTCCACTTCTTCCCCACCAGCCACCTTTGGCTCTACGTCAAGAGCTGGTGCTAATGATGCTGAATTATCATCATCTTCTTCAACCACTCCTACTCAAGAAGAGGCTTGTTGGGGTCATCATGTTGCCCAAAGCCCATACATTGATTGCGTTATCCATGATGAAAAGAATAATCTCTCATATCAGACCATGCAAGTCAGCTAAGCAAGCTTGGGATCTCCATTGTATGAGGTATGTAATAAGGCACATGTTGCTTATCTCTGAAGCAAGTCAAAGACCTTCACATGGATGGAGGTAATATTGATGCTTATCTCAGGGGTATTAAGGATCTTAGAGAGTAGTTACTCAATATTGATGAGGTGGTTCTCAATAATAAGCTTGTATCTACCACTTCCAATGGTTTGCCCGAATCTTATCATTGAGGTTTTGCCACCAAAGTAAGATTAGCGATGACTATGGGAAACCAAACTTCATATACCTTTGACCAGCTTGTTTATTTCTTATTGCAAGAGCAAAGCTGTGTCAATCACAATGCCACAATAACTTCAGATCAAGTGTTTTCCATGCTACACAAATGAAAGGGGAAATCACCGGGCAAACCCCAAGTATGCTGGTCAGAAACAACACCTACACATGCTGCTTATTCAGAGATTTGGGCACCTTGACCAAAGCTCATGGTTGGAATCACACATAAATCCACATGCTGGCTAAACAGGCAATCCTCATGGCTGGAATCACATGTGATCTTTCAAAAATCCACATGCTGGCTAATCAGTTTTGTCAAGGATGTCTCCTTGGTAAGATAAATCGCTTTCCTTTTCTGAAGGATGCTCGGGTTAGTGTCTCTTATAAGTTACATCTTATTTACAGAAATGTGTTTGGTCCTATGCAGACAAAATCCATCAAAGGCTTCTATTATTTTGTTACCTTCCTTCGTGATTATTCTAGGTACACTTGGCCTTTTGCCCTGAAATTCAAGTCAGAAATGTTCACTTGTGTTAAGCAATTCATTGCCATGGTGGATAACCAAAATGGCTCTAGTTTGGCCTAAGTATGTGAGTAATAGCTTTGGCAAGCCTGGCTTTGATAGCATCATTGGCCCAGCTGTGCAAGCAATAGTTTGGCCTAGGTATGTGAGCAATAGCTTTGGCGAACCTGGCTCTGATACCATCATTGGCCCAGCTGTGCAAGCAACAGTGCGAGAATGCATCACAAGAGAATGCTCAACACAATGATGATCAATCGATAGTGCAATCAAACATGTACACTTTGCATAATATGTCTTCAGGTAGTAAACCCTAGGCCTAGCGGCTCTGGGTTTACTAACTGTCCTAAGAAACCCTATGATAACTGTGCTAGGTGTACTAATGGTCAGTTGAGAGGATTTATTAATAGAATATTTTCTCTTCTCTGGAAAAAACAGCATCAAGGAAGCCTATACCAAGGAACAAATGGCAGCGGTGGATGGCTCATGGAATGGCCAACAGCACATTGCACACATCCGAAACACAAGTTTTTTTTTTGGGTTCTAGCTCATGATATCTACAGATGTTAGAAATTGTTATGACTCATTGCTCCTACCAGGCACATCTGAAGCATTTATTTTTGTAGTTTTAACTGATTGCTTGTACATTTCATCCGTCATTTGGTATTTTTTCAACTATGAAATCATACACTGCTGATCCATAATTGCCAGGATGCTCCAACTGTTTACACATGTTAAGCAGATCACTACAACAGGCAATCAGTTGGAACGGGAACTTCAGGACTTGAATCAAATGCATAAGCATGGATCCCCTGTTTCTGAGGACACTGTTTACTCCATTTTGCAGCAATGCATGAGAAAGAAAGATTCTCTGGCCATAAAGGATCTGCATTCTTTACTTATCAACAACAACTTAGAGTCTGTGACCATTTTAGGGGATCACCTGATCCGTGGATTTACATCATGTCATAACTTGTTGGAAGCAAACCTAGTCTTTTGCAAGGTTTTGAGCCCAGGTGTCTACACGTGGCTTGCAATAATTTCAGCCCATGTCAACAATGGAGAAAACAGCAGGGCTCTTGATCTATATTACAAAATGCAACAGCAGGGAGTGTCCCCTAATGCCTATGTATATGCATGCATCTTAAAATCTTGTGCCAATGGTGTAGATTTACATCAGGGCAGGCTGGTACATGACCAAATTATCAACAGTGAGCACGAACTGAATGTCATCATTGGAAGCACACTCATTGATATGTATGCGAAATGTGGTAGTTTGGAGGATGCTCATAGAGTCTTTGACAACCTGCCAAGTCGCAATATCGTTTCATGGGGTGCGATGCTTACTGGTTATGTCCAGCATGGTGCTGGTTCAACAGCTCTGGAACTTCTCAAGAAAATGCAAGAGGAAGGGATACAACCTGACAAGGTCATGCAATTGTGTATTTTGAAAGCTTGTAGCTGCACAGGTGAATTAGAGCAGGGAAAGATCACACATGATGAATTGGTCAGGAGTGAGTGGGAATTGGGAGCAGTCATTGGCAGTGCAGTAATTGACATGTATGTAAAATGTGGGGCTTTGTATGAGGCTCAAAAGGTATTTGACAATTTACCACATCCAAGTGTGGTATCATGGGCTGCTTTGATTTCTGGCTACATCCAACAGGGAAATTATCATTCTGCTCTTAAACTATTTGTAGAAATGCAAAGTCACAAGGTCATCCCAGACAAAGTCATATACCTGTGCTCCTTGAAGGCCTGCAGTAATATTGGAGATGCAAACCTAGCCAAGTGTATACATGATATATTGGTCAGAACTAAACTTGAGGTAGATGTGACTGTGGCCAACACACTTGTTGATATGTACTGCAAATGTGGCTGGCTACACGAGGCACAGAAGGTATTTGACATGGTCCAACCCCGAGATTCAGTATCGTGGGCTGTGTTAATGGCAGGGTTTGTCCAGCATGGCCTCGGCCAGGTTGCTCTAGAATTCTTTGAAAGAGTGCATCTGGAGGAGATTGAGCCAGATGAAGTCATCTTTATGTGCAGCTTGAAAGCATGTAGTAGCATGGGTGCACTTGCTTTGGGTAAGCTTATTCATTTTGAAGTTCTTAGCAAAAATATTGAGTGTAATATAGTTATTGGGACAGCTCTCATTGACATGTATGCAAAATGTGGAGGGTTAAAAGAGTCACAAAATATTTTCAACAAGTTGTCAAACAAAAATGCTGCAGCATGGGGTGCAATGATTGCGGGCTACACAGAGCAGGGGGAAAGCATCTTAGCACTGAAGGTTTTTGATGAGATGCTAAGAACGGGTTTACCTCCCACTAAAATCGCATGCCAGTGCATTGTGAAAGTTTGTGGCAATGCAGGATATTTAATGCAGGGCAAGCTACTTCATGTTCTTACAATTAGTGGTGGGTTTGAAACAGATATTGCTATTGGAAGCACTCTTATTGACATGTATGTCAAATGTGAGAGATTATCTGATGCACATAGAGTATTTGACAGACTTCCAAATCAGAGTGTTATCACATGGGCTGTGATGGTTGCAGGATATGCTGAGCATGGCCATGATGGCATTGCTTTTCAACTGTTCAATCAAATGCAGAGCCAGGGTGTGAAACCTGATAAAGTTATTTTTTTATGCATGTTGAAAGCATGTGCCACTAGGGAAGAAATGAATAAGAGCAGGCTGCTGCATGACCAGATTGTTAGAGATGGGCTGGATTCAGATGTTACAGTAGGAAATGCTCTTATCGACACCTATGCCAAATGTGGCAGTTTAGAGGAGGCAGAGAAGTTGTTTGATGGATTACAAACTCGAGATTTAGTGTCATGGGGTTCCATGATTACAGCTTATGCTCAGAGCAGCCATACTTTTCCTGCACTCCAGTGTCTACAAAAAATGCAACAGGAAGGTTTAAAACCAAATGAAGTGACACTTTTGTGCATCCTGAGAGCATGCTGCTGTGAAACTGACCTGGATGCAGGGAAGTTAGTACACTATGATATTATTAAAAACGGACTTGGATTTCATACAGTGATTGGGAGTGCCCTTATTGATATGTATGCAAAATGTGGGAGTCTGGAAGATGCATACCGTGTATTTGACAGTTTGCCATCTCATGATGTGGTGTCATGGAGTGCGATGCTAACAGGATATGTTCAACAAGGGCATGATTTGCCTGCGTTGAACCTCTTTGGTAGAATGCAACTGCAAGGCATAAAACCCAACAGGCCCACCTTTCTATGCATTTTAAAAGCATGTGGCAGCCTTGGAGCCTTGGCTCAGGGTCATTTGATACACGATCAGGTTGTTGAGTCTGAGGATGGATTAGATTTGCATGTTTGTAATGCCCTAGTGGACATGTATGCAAAATGTGGGAGCTTCAATGATGGTGGTAAAGTTTTCTCCGGTTTATCTGAATGTGACTTGATCTCATGGGGAGCAATGATTGCAGGCTATGCCCATCATGGCCTTTCTGGCTCTGTGAAACAGTGCTTTGAAACTATGCAAAATCAAGGCTTAATGCCCGAGGACATGACTTATTCTAGCATCCTTGCAGCCTGTAGTCACAGTGGGCAGGTTGAGACGGGGAATGGATATATAAATCTCATGAGAGGAAGTCATGAGATTCTCCCAAATACTTATCACTTCAACTGCATGGTTGATCTCTTTGGTCGTGCAGGACTCTTGCAGGAAGCAGAACGCATTCTGCTAACCATGCCTGAGACCTCTGACCTCACAGGATGGGTGTCATTACTTTCGGCTTGCAAGATCTATGGTGATATAGAGGTGGGAAGGCGATCGTTTGAGCGAATCATTCAGGTTGATCCTGATGTTGGTGCTGGATATATCCTTATGTCCAGTATATACGCAGGCGCTCAAATGTGGGAAGAGGTTAGAGAAGTGCATGAACTAAGAAAATGCACTGGGGCTTGGAAGAAGCCTGGCCAAGCATGGATCGAGGTTGCAGATAATTTGCACGAGTTCTTTGTGGCAGAGCAAGGCCACTCCCATAGTGTCAAGGTATATGCTTGCCTGAATAACCTGAGCAGGGGTATCAAAAAATGGGGTTATGTTCCCCATTTAGATGTTATGTCTAAACCAATGTATGAAGATATTGGAACTTCATTTTCAGAAAAATATGAGAACATTTATCCACATGTTAAGTATCCCCCCACCTCGCGTAGCACCATGTTTGGTTCTCTAGAGGACATGTCTAACTCTGTAGTATCTAAAATTGGAATCCCAAGTGTAAAATTTCAAGGAGTTGGTTTGCATGTTTGACATAGGATATGATTTCCATAAAATTTTCAATGATTTCCCTAGCTAAAATATCTTCAACTCTAGCTAAGGTTCAATGAAGATAGTGAGGATGATAGCTAAGGTTCGTTTATAAATTAGACAAGAAGTGGCATTCGTTAATACAACTTGGCTTGTTTTTGTGGTAATACATCTTTCGTCATGACCAATCTTGCCACAATGATTATTGCAGTTGACCTTGCTACTTTAATCCTTTGGCCTCCTTAAAAATAAATACTTAGAGTAATTGCAGTAGCTTCGTTTCCTTTTGGCTCTTTTCTTTGAGTTGTAGAGAAGACATGTTATGCTCTAAGGTAACTAAAGACATTTCTTAAGACATCTTCGATGGAGGCATATTCTTGTTGGAAAACTAGTAATGAACACACCTTCAACATTCCTTTTAATGATTATAGCAACAATTTCAACTAACTGAGTCATTTTCCTTTTCATTTTACTAAAATGTAGTATAATTAATTCCTTGAATTGTACCTTGAGTGCATAGAACTCCATCTTCAAGTATAGCACTTGATTTTTAGCCTTAGGACCAAGGATTCTATTCAGCTTCCTTTGGTAACTCATTTCACTCCAATGTGATGCATGAGGCAAGGGGCCAAATATAAGCTTATGAGAAATAATGCTTGTTGAGCTTTTGCTACCCATTTAGATGTGCCAAACCTTTCTATTTCTACACTAATTATGTCCCAATGTCATCTATGTGTGAGAAGGTTATATATGTTGAGGTGTGGAACATTTCGTCAACTAATTTTTTTAAATACATGGGTTGGCATTGAATGCAAAGGCCTTGGTAGTTTATAGTACTATGAGAATGTCGAACTCCAAGGCGTAGAACATTTCATTAGCGAATTTTTCTTTAATACATGGGTTGGCATTGAATGCAAAGGCCTTGCTAGTTTATGGTATTGCGAGAATGTCTAACTCAAACAATATAGATATATATTGAAACTAATTATGCATACTTTCCTAATGAAGTTTTTCATGGGTAGGTATTACCACTCTAGATAGCAGTGCCTAAACCATTACAAGCTTTACAATTTATGCAATGCAATATGTTCTTGTCACAAGCAATGTGTGCTTGATCTTGTATAAGAGCATTCTTGAGCACATAAGGCTATCCTTGTTTTCCAACAAGATAGCACAAAAACTTGAAAATCTTAGTTTGAATGCTTGGGAATTTGAAGTTTTAAATCATTGCATGGTGAAGAATTCATAAAACTAAGAGTTGGTTGACTGCTAAAGATGTGGTTTCTTTGCTTGGTTTGTGTTGATTCAAGGTTCACGCGCGCGCGCGCACACACACACACACACACACACACACACACACACACAACATGCACGCACGCATGCATGTGCACATGCACATGCACACACAACATGCACGCGCATTCATGTGCATGTGTGCATGCATGCGCGCGTGCATGTTGTGTGTTCATGTGCATGTGCGCATGCATGTTTTGTGTGTGTGTGTGTGTGTGTGGTCAAGAGCTCACCATTTTATGCTTATGCTTTACACTCACTTTGAGGCTTTAGGTCAAGGATCAAAATCTCTTGGAGAAGCAATAAAGATCAAGTTTTTGTGAATTGAAATAGATAACTTTAAACCTTCAAATGAACATCATTCATAGATCTTTAAATAGATAACTTTAAACCTTGAAATGAACATCATTCATAGATCTTTAAATAGATAACTTTAAACCTTGAAATGAACATCATTCATAGATCTTCAAATTTTACTTTCTAGCTGACCCTCAAAATGATAATGTGCTTATACAAGGTGCTAATGCCACCTCTTCTTACAATATTTGAGTAAGCCACCACTCATTCTAACCATGATGACATTGTATTGATGCAAGTTTTTTTACATCTCAAGCATCCTACCAAGGATATTGCCACGATAGTGTGTTTGCATGCTTAAAAAGACATGACCTCATGATCATTTCCAAAAAATATTCGCCTCATTCCTAAAAAGACATGATCTCGTCAACCTTTCTAAAATGGGTGGCCTCATGGCATGGCAAAAGATTCACCTCATCCCTAAAAATTATAGGGTCGAAGCATTCACTCCATTTGATGTATATCCCCCTTACTCTCTTTGCCTCATTTTTTGTTTCACTAAGGTGAGTCATAGAGTCATTTTTATGTGGGGCCCCTGAGTCCTTTGGTCTTTTATCTTTTCTACTTACAATACCCTTAATTTTTAATAGTTTTATTTCCTTCTAAGCCCCCAAATCACTACAATTGAGAGGTCTTACCCTAGACCGTACAAGCACTCAATTTCCCAATTTTTGTGATTCGAGTCATCTGTTTGTATAGTTTTTTCTCTCTTTAAGTAGTCAACTCGATGTGGCGCCATTCTCACCATATTGAGCATCCCCAAGGATTCAATATTACCAATGAGATGTCATTTGTATACAAAAACATGTGAAAAACATCCCAATATATGGATAATACCTCATAAAATGTAATGTGCATCCTCTCATAGGATCCACTCCTTTACACTCTAGTATTATAGGATCACTATGTGGATCACTAGGGCCAATACCCTCACTTCTTCTCCCCCTTTGGCCTAGACATAATGGTGAGAAAGGATGCTTGCTCCTCTTCCACCTCTGACATGACATGACCTTAAGAGGGGGTTGATTTTTCTCTTGATACATTTAAAGCTTCTATTTGCTCTCTATTTATCTTCAACATCAACACATATCCCCTTTGTAACTTGAAATTTCCCCATGCATGATTTATGCAACAGGGTACTTCACTAAGTGAAGACCCTATTGAAGGCATTGCTTAAGTGAAATCTACTACACATGGCTCAATGTGCCCTTTTTCTTGGCAATAGCATTATGTTATGTGATTTGCAAACTTGGCTAGTTGTAAGCTAAATTGGCTAACAACCTAAGTGAAAACCCTTGCATATTTGACAACATGAATCCGTTTACTCCATGTCATTGAGTGAAACTTGTAGATTTACTTGCTCATCCTTGATCTCAAGCCCAAGGAATTCACTATATGTATACCCTCTATATCACGCGCGTTTAAGGCCTATTTATAAATATCCTGATCTGTGAATTTTCCCTTAATAAAATATAACATTTTTCTATTCAATCTGTAATAAGTAACCCCTTTATATGGGATCCTTTTGCATCACGTGGCACCATCACTTCTTATTGCATAATTTTTGACTCGTCTCATGTTGATTCCACATGCCATTTGATACTTTGAGTAGTGGCTCACTACTTCTTTAGGATCCATCCAAGAATGATGCACTCATCCTATAGATTCATGGTGGCATGAGCTCCTCCTTCAACACACCTAAGCTACGCCATCAAGTGACATGGGCCTAGGAGGAAATCCTTCTACACTACTACTTGGATCCTTTACTTGTGTGTGTAAAAAAGTTAATCATGATCAACACGATAGGGCGCCATTGGAAAAAGAGCAAGAGAATGTTCAATTGAACACAAATACATGTCTATTGATTATGTGTTATTAAATAGGCATGCAATACAATTGTTGTGAGGTCTAAAGGATAGCCCACAAGCCTTTGATTCTACCTCCCTAAATGACAGGATGCACCCCTATATTAAATCCAAATCCTTCAACACAAGGTCCCTAATGTGATTGAAAACCTCTTGCTTCCATTAATTCTTCCTAACTAGCATCAACCATCCTCTGAGATTAAGGCCTTGTGTGAACCATAAAATGTAATTAGTCCATTATACCCTTAGATGTCAATGCATTCCTCAAGGGTAGGTTGTATACTTGTTTTTACATTGTATAATTTGCATAGGTTGTAGTTTTTAGTAATGGCTCCACGGTTTCTTTATGAATCTGTTATGTTGATTGACTTTTTATAAACAATTTCTTTGGAATAAACGCAAGGGCTAGAAGAATTTGTCTAGGTCAACTTCAATTGTTGATGTAACTGTTGAGATGGAAAGCCCAACACGTGCAGACATTGATGATGGGCCGCCTGGCTAGATGAGTCTGCACGTCTACACTTAGCATGTTTGTGGTCATTATCATACTCACATGGCCACTATCTTATCACTTATTATATTTAGCTTGTTACACCTGCCTACAGCTGGCAAAGATATAATGCCATCCTTTGAAACTATGTGACACAGTACTAATGCCACCCCTTCTTACATTACTTGAGTAAGCCACCACTCATTCTAACCATTATGACATTGTATTGATGCAATTTATTTTACATCTCAAGTATCCTACCAAGGATATTGCCACGATAGTGTGTTTGCATGCTTAAAAAGTCATGACCTCATGATCATTTCCAAAAAATATTGGCCTCATTCCTAAAAAGATATGATCTCGTCAACCTTTCTAAAATGGGTGGCCTCATGACATGGCAAAAGATTCACCTAATTCCTAAAAATTATAGGGTCGAAGCATTCAACGCATTTGATGTATATCCCCCTTACTCTCTTTGCCTCATTTTTTGTTTCATTAAGGTGAGTCATAGAGTCATTTTTATGTGGGGCCCCTGAGTCCTTTGGTCTTTTATCTTTTCTACTTACAATACCCTTAATTTTTAATAGTTTTATTTCCTTCTAAGCCCCCAAATCACTACAATTGAGAGGTCTTACCCTAGACCGTACAAGCACTCAATTTCCCAATTTTTGTGATTCGAGTCATCTGTTTGTATAGTTTTTTCTCTCTTTAAGTAGTCAACTCGATGAGGCGCCATTCTCACCATATTGAGCATCCCCAAGGATTCAATATTACCAATGAGATGTCATTTGTATAAAAAACATGTGAAAAACATCCCAATATATGGATAATACCTCATAAAATGTAATGTGCATCCTCTCATAGGATCCACTCCTTTACACTCTAGTATTATAGGATCACTATGTGGATCACTAGGGCCAATACCCTCACTTCTTCTCCCCCTTTGGCCTAGACATAATGGCGAGAAAGGATGCTTGCTCCTCTTCCACCTCTGACATGACATGACCTTAAGAGGGGGTTGATTTTTCTCTTGATACATTTATAGCTTCTATTTGCCCTCTATTTATCTTCAACATCAACACATATCCCCTTTGTAACTTGAAATTTCCCCATGCATGATTTATGCAAAAGGGTGCTTCACTAAGTGAAGACCGTATTGAAGGCATTGCTTAAGTGAAATCTACTACACATGGCTCAATGTGCCCTTTTTCTTTGCAATAGAATTATGTTATGTGATTTGCAAACTTGGCTAGTTGTAAGCTAAATTGGCTAACAACCTGAGTGAAAACCCTTGCATATTTGACAACATGAATCCGTTTACTCCATGTCATTGAGTGCAACTTGTAGATTTACTTGCTCATCCTTGATCTCAAGCCCAAGGAATTCACTATATGTATACCCTCTATATCACGCGCGTTTAAGGCCTATTTATAAATATCCTGATCTGTGAATTTTCCCTTAATAAAATATAACATTTTTCTATTCAATCTGTAATAAGTAACCCCTTTATATGGGATCCTTTTGCATCACGTGGCACCATCACTTCTTATTGCATAATTTTTGACTCGTCTCATGTTGATTCCACATGCCATTTGATACTTTGAGTAGTGGCTCACTACTTCTTTAGGATCCATCCAAGAATGATGCACTCATCCTATAGATTCATGGTGGCATGAGCTCCTCCTTCAACACACCTAAGCTACGCCATCAAGTGACATGGACCTAGGAGGAAATCCTTCTACACTACTACTTGGATCCTTTACTTGTGTGTGTAAAAAACTTAATCATGATCAACATGATAGGGTGCCATTGGAAAAAGAGCAAGAGAATGTTCAATTGAACACAAATACATGACTATTGATTATGTGTTATTAAATAGGCATGCAATACAATTGTTGTGAGGCCTAAAGGATAGCCCACAAGCCTTTGATTCTACCTCCCTGAATGACAGGATGCACCCCTCTATTGAATCCAAATCCTTCAACACAAGGTCCCTAATGTGATTGAAAACCTCTTGCTTCCATTAATTCTTCCTAACTAGCATCAACCATCCTCTGAGATTAAGGCCTTGTGTGAACCATGAAATGTAATTAGTCCATTATACCCTTAGATGTCAATGCATTCCTCAAGGGTAGGTTGTATAGTTGTTTTTACCGTGTATAACTTGCATAGGTTGTAGTTTTTAGTAATGGCTCCATGGTTTCTTTATGAATCTGTTATGTTGATTGACTTTTTATAAACAATTTCTTTGGAGTAAACGCAAGGGCTAGAAGAATTTGTCTAGGTCAACTTCAATTGTTGATGTAACTGTTGGGATGGAAAGCCCAACACGTGCAGACATTGATGATGGGCCGCCTGGCTAGATGAGTCTGCACGTCTACACTTAGCATGTTTGTGGTCATTATCATACTCACATGGCCACTATCTTATCACTTATTATATTTAGCTTGTTACACCTGCCTACAGCTGGCAAAGATATAATGCCATCCTTTGAAACTATGTGACACAGTACTAATGCCACCCCTTCTTACATTACTTGAGTAAGCCACCACTCATTCTAACCATTATGACATTGTATTGATGCAATTTATTTTACATCTCAAGTATCCTACCAAGGATATTGCCACGATAGTGTGTTTGCATGCTTAAAAAGTCATGACCTCATGATCATTTCCAAAAAATATTGGCCTCATTCCTAAAAAGACATGATCTCGTCAACCTTTCTAAAATGGGTGGCCTCATGACATGGCAAAAGATTCACCTAATTCCTAAAAATTATAGGGTCGAAGCATTCAACGCATTTGATGTATATCCCCCTTACTCTCTTTGCCTCATTTTTTGTTTCATTAAGGTGAGTCATAGAGTCATTTTTATGTGGGGCCCCTGAGTCCTTTGGTCTTTTATCTTTTCTACTTACAATACCCTTAATTTTTAATAGTTTTATTTCCTTCTAAGCCCCCAAATCACTACAATTCAGAGGTCTTACCCTAGACCGTACAAGCACTCAATTTCCCAATTTCTGTGATTCGAGTCATCTGTTTGTATAGTTTTTTCTCTCTTTAAGTAGTCACCTCGATGTGGCACCATTCTCACCATATTGAGCATCCCCAAGGATTCAATATTACCAATGAGATGTCATTTGTATACAAAAACATGTGGAAAACATCCCAATATATGGATAATAACTCATAAAATGTAATGTGCATCCTCTCATAGGATCCACTTCTTTACACTCTAGTATTATAGGATCACTATGTGGATCACTAGGGCCAATACCCTCACTTCTTCTCCCCCTTTGGCCTAGACATAATGGCGAGAAAGGATGCTTGCTCCTCTTCCACCTCTGACATGACATGACCTTAAGAGGGGGTTGATTTTTCTCTTGATACATTTATAGCTTCTATCTGCCCTCTATTTCTCCTCAACATCAACACATATCCCCTTTGTAACTTGAAATTTCCCCATGCATGATTTATGCAAAAGGGTGCTTCACTAAGTGAAGACCCTATTGAAGGCATTGCCTAAGTGAAATCTACTACACATGGCTCAATGTGCCCTTTTTTTTTGCAATAGCATTATGTTATGTGATTTGCAAACTTGGCTAGTTGTAAGCTAAATTGTCTAACAACCTAAGTGAAAACCCTTGCATATTTGACAACATGAATCCGTTTACTCCATGTTATTGAGTGAAACTTGTAGATTTACTTGCTCATCCTTGATCTCAAGCCCAAGGAATTCACTATATGTATACCCTCTATATCACGCGCGTTTAAGGCCTATTTATAAATATCCGGATCTGTGAATTTTCCCTTAATAAAACATAACCTTTTTCTATTCGATCTGTAATAAGTAACCCCTTTATTTGGGATCCTTCAGCATCATGTGGCACCATCACTACTTATTGCATAATTTTTGACTCGTCTCATGTTGATTCCACATGCCATTTGATACTTTGAGTAGTGGCTTACTACTTCTTTAGGATCCATCCAAGAATGATGCACTCATCCTATAGATTCATGGTGGCATTAGCTCCTCCTTCAGCACCCCTAAGCTACTCCATCAAGTGACATGGGCCTAGGAGGAAATCCTTCTACACTACTACTTGGATCCTTTACTTGTGTGTGTAAAAAAGTTAATCATGATCAACATGATAGGGAGCCATTGGAAAAAGAGCAAGAGAATGTTCAATTGAACACAAATACATGTCTATTGATTATGTGTTATTAAATAGGCATGCAATAAAATTGTTGTGAGCCCTAAAGGATAGCCCACAAGCCTTTGATTCTACCTCCCTAAATGAGGGGATTCACCCCTATATTGACTCCAAATCCTTCAACACAAGGTCCCTAATGTGATTGAAAACCTCTTGCTTACATTAATTCTTCCTAACTAGCTTCAACCATCCTTTGAGACTAAGGCCTTGTGTGAACCATAAAATGTAACTAGTCCATTATACCCTTAGATGTCAATGCATTCCTCAAGGGTAGGTTGTATAGTTGTTTTTACATTGGATAATTTGCATAGGTTGTAGTTTTTGGTCATGGCTCGATGGTTTCTTTATGAATTTGTTATGTTGAATGACTTTTTATAAACAATTTATTTGGAATAAACGCAAGGGCTAGAAGAATTTGTCTAGATCAACTTGAATTGTTGATGTAACTGTTGAGATGGCAAGCCCAACACATGCGGACATTGATGATGGGCCGCGCGGCTAGATGAGTCTGCACGTCTACACTTAGCATGTTGGTGGTCATTATCATACTCACATGGCCACTGTCTTATCACTTATTATATTTAGTTTGTTACACCTACCTACAACTGGCAAAGATATAACGCCATCCTTTGAAACTATGTGAAAGAGTACTAATGCCACCCCTTCTTACATCACTTAAGTAAGCGACCACTCATTCTAACCATGATGACATTGTATTGATGCAAGTTTTTTTTACATCTCAAGCATCCTACCAAGGATATTGCCACGATAGTGTGTTTGCATGGTTCAAAAGACATGACCTCATGATCATTTCCAAAAAATATTCGCCTCATTCCTGAAAAGACATGATCTCGTCAACCTTTCTAGAATGGGTGGCCTCATGGCATGGCAAAAGATTCACCTAATTCCTAAAAATTATAGGGTCGAAGCATTCAACGCATTTGATGTATATCCCCCTTACTCTCTTTGCCTCATTTTTTGTTTCATTAAGGTGAGTCATAGAGTCATTTTTATGTGGGGCCCCTGAGTCCTTTGGTCTTTTATCTTTTCTACTTACAATACCCTTAATTTTTAATAGTTTTATTTCCTTCTAAGCCCCCAAATCACTACAATTCAGAGGTCTTACCCTAGACCGTACAAGCACTCAATTTCCCAATTTCTGTGATTCGAGTCATCTGTTTGTATAGTTTTTTCTCTCTTTAAGTAGTCACCTCGATGTGGCACCATTCTCACCATATTGAGCATCCCCAAGGATTCAATATTACCAATGAGATGTCATTTGTATACAAAAACATGTGAAAAACATCCCAATATATGGATAATACCTCATAAAATGTAATGTGCATCCTCTCATAGGATCCACTCCTTTACACTCTAGTATTATAGGATCACTATGTGGATCACTAGGGCCAATACCCTCACTTCTTCTCCCCCTTTAGCCTAGACATAATGGCGAGAAAGGATGCTTGCTCCTCTTCCACCTCTGACATGACATGACCTTAAGAGGGGGTTGATTTTTCTCTTGATTCATTTATAGCTTCTATTGATGATGGGCCACCCCGCTAGATGAGTCTGCACGTCTACACTTAGCATGTTGGTGGTCATTATCATACTAACATGACCACTGACTTATCACTTATTATATTTAGTTTGCTACACCTACCTACAACTGGCAAAGATATAACGCCATCCTTTGAAACTATGTGAAAGAGTACTAATGCCACCCCTTCTTACATCACTTGAGTAAGCCACCACTCATTCTAACCATGATGACATTGTATTGATGCAAGTTTTTTTTACATCTCAAGCATCCTACCAAGGATATTGCCACGATAGTGTGTTTGCATGCTTCAAAAGACATGACCTCATGATCATTTCCAAAAAATATCCGCCTCATTCCTGAAAAGACATGATCTCGTCAACCTTTCTAGAATGGGTGGCCTCATGGCATGGCAAAAGATTCACCTAATTCCTAAAAATTATAGGGTCGAAGCATTCAACGCATTTGATGTATATCCCCCTTACTCTCTTTGCCTCATTTTTTGTTTCATTAAGGTGAGTCATAGAGTCATTTTTATGTGGGGCCCCTGAGTCCTTTGGTCTTTTATCTTTTCTACTTACAATACCCTTAATTTTTAATAGTTTTATTTCCTTCTAAGCCCCCAAATCACTACAATTCAGAGGTCTTACCCTAGACCGTACAAGCACTCAATTTCCCAATTTCTGTGATTCGAGTCATCTGTTTGTATAGTTTTTTCTCTCTTTAAGTAGTCACCTCGATGTGGCACCATTCTCACCATATTGAGCATCCCCAAGGATTCAATATTACCAATGAGATGTCATTTGTATACAAAAACATGTGAAAAACATCCCAATATATGGATAATACCTCATAAAATGTAATGTGCATCCTCTCATAGGATCCACTCCTTTACACTCTAGTATTATAGGATCACTATGTGGATCACTAGGGCCAATACCCTCACTTCTTCTCCCCCTTTGGCCTAGACATAATGGCGAGAAAGGATGCTTGCTCCTCTTCCACCTCTGACATGACATGACCTTAAGAGGGGGTTGATTTTTCTCTTGATACATTTATAGCTTCTATGTGCCCTCTATTTATCCTCAACATCAACACATATCCCCTTTGTAACTTGAAATTTCCCCATGCATGATTTATGCAAAAGGGTGCTTCACTAAGTGAAGACCCTATTGAAGGCATTGCCTAAGTGAAATCTACTACACATGGCTCAATGTGCCCTTTTTTTTTTGCAATAGCATTATGTTATGGGATTTGCAAACTTGGCTAGTTGTAAGCTAAATTGGCTAACAACCTAAGTGAAAACCCTTGCATATTTGACAACATGAATCCGTTTACTCCATGTCATTGAGTGAAACTTGTAGATTTACTTGCTCATGCTTGATCTCAAGCCCAAGGAATTCACTATATGTATACCCTCTATATCACGCGCGTTTAAGGCCTATTTATAAATATCCTGATCTGTGAATTTTCCCTTAATAAAACATAACCTTTTTCTATTCGATCTGTAATAAGTAACCCCTTTATTTGGGATCCTTCAGCATCACGTGGCACCATCACTACTTATTGCATAATTTTTGACTCGTCTCATGTTGATTCCACATGCCATTTGATACTTTGAGTAGTGGCTTACTACTTCTTTAGGATCCATCCAAGAATGATGCACTCATCCTATAGATTCATGGTGGCATTAGCTCCTCCTTCAACACCCCTAAGCTATTCCATCAAGTGACATGGGCCTAGGAGGAAATCCTTCTACACTACTACTTGGATCCTTTACTTGTGTGTGTAAAAAAGTTAATCATGATCAACATGATAGGGAGCCATTGGAAAAAGAGCAAGAGAATGTTCAATTGAGCACAAATACATGTCTATTGATTATGTGTTATTAAATAGGCATGCAATAAAATTGTTGTGAGCCCTAAAGGATAGCCCACAAGCCTTTGATTCTACCTCCCTAAATGAGGGGATTCACCCCTGTATTGACTCCAAATCCTTCAACACAAGGTCCCTAATGTGATTGAAAACCTCTTGCTTACATTAATTCTTCCTAACTAGCTTCAACCATCCTTTGAGACTAAGGCCTTGTGTGAACCATAAAATGTAACTAGTCCATTATACCCTTAGATGTCAATGCATTCCTCAAGGGTAGGTTGTATAGTTGTTTTTACATTGGATAATTTGCATAGGTTGTAGTTTCTGGTCATGGCTCGATGGTTTCTTTATAAATTTTTTATGTTGATTGACTTTTTATAAACAATTTATTTGGAATAAACGCAAGCGCTAGAAGAATTTGTCTAGATCAACTTGAATTGTTGATGTAACTGTTGAGATGGCAAGCCCAACACGTGCGGACATTGATGATGGGCCGCCCGGCTAGATGAGTCTGCACGTCTACACTTAGCATGTTGGTGGTCATTATCATACTCACATGGCCACTGACTTATCACTTATTATATTTAGTTTGTTACACCTACCTACAACTGGCAAAGACATAACGCCATCCTTTGAAACTATGTGAAAGAGTACTAATGCCACCCCTTCTTACATCACTTGAGTAAGCCACCACTCATTCTAACCATGATGACATTGTATTGATGCAAGTTTTTTTTACATCTCAAGCATCCTACCAAGGATATTGCCTCGATAGTGTGTTTGCATGCTTAAAAAGACATGACCTCATGATCATTTCCAAAAAATATTCGCCTCATTCCTGAAAAGACATGATCTTGGCAACCTTTCTAGAATGGGTGGCCTCATGGCATGGCAAAAGATTCACCTAATTCCTAAAAATTATAGGGTCGAAGCATTCAACGCATTTGATGTATATCCCCCTTACTCTCTTTGCCTCATTTTTTGTTTCATTAAGGTGAGTCATAGAGTCATTTTTATGTGGGACCCTTGAGTCCTTTGGTCTTTTATCTTTTCTACTTACAATACCCTTAATTTTTAATGGTTTTATTTCCTTCTAAGCCCCCAAATCACTACAATTCAGAGGTCTTACCCTAGACCGTACAAGCACTCAATTTCCCAATTTTTGTGATTCGAGTCATCTGTTTGTATAGTTTTTTCTCTCTTTAAGTAGTCAGCTCGATGTGGCACCATTCTCACCATATTGAGCATCCCCAAGGATTCAATATTACCAATGAGATGTCATTTGTATACAAAAACATGTGAAAAACATCCCAATATATGGATAATACCTTATAAAATGTAATGTGCATCCTCTCATAGGATCCACTCCTTTACACTCTAGTATTATAGGATCACTATGTGGATCACTAGGGCCAATACCCTCACTTCTTCTCCCCCTTTGGCCTAGACATAATGGCGAGAAAGGATGCTTGCTCCTCTTCCACCTCTGACATGACATGACCTTAAGAGGGGGTTGATTTTTCTCTTGATACATTTATAGCTTCTATTGATGATGGGCCACCCGGCTAGATGAGTCTGCACGTCTACACTTAGCATGTTGGTGGTCATTATCATACTCACATGACCACTGACTTATCACTTATTATATTTAGTTTGCTACACCTACCTACAACTGGCAAAGATATAACGCCATCCTTTGAAACTATGTGAAAGAGTACTAATGCCACCCCTTCTTACATCACTTGAGTAAGCCACCACTCATTCTAACCATGATGACATTGTATTGATGCAAGTTTTTTTTACATCTCAAGCATCCTACCAAGGATATTGCCACGATAGTGTGTTTGCATGCTTAAAAAGACATGACCTCATGATCATTTCCAAAAAATATCCGCCTCATTCCTGAAAAGACATGATCTCGTCAACCTTTCTAGAATGGGTGGCCTCATGGCATGGCAAAAGATTCACCTAATTCCTAAAAATTATAGGGTCGAAGCATTCAACGCATTTGATGTATATCCCCGTTACTCTCTTTGCCTCATTTTTTGTTTCATTAAGGTGAGTCATAGAGTCATTTTTATGTGGGGCCCCTGAGTCCTTTGGTCTTTTATCTTTTCTACTTACAATACCCTTAATTTTTAATAGTTTTATTTCCTTCTAAGCCCCCAAATCACTACAATTCAGAGGTCTTACCCTAGACCGTACAAGCACTCAATTTCCCAATTTCTGTGATTCGAGTCATCTGTTTGTATAGTTTTTTCTCTCTTTAAGTAGTCACCTCGATGTGGCACCATTCTCACCATATTGAGCATCCCCAAGGATTCAATATTACCAATGAGATGTCATTTGTATACAAAAACATGTGAAAAACATCCCAATATATGGATAATACCTCATAAATGTAATGTGCATCCTCTCATAGGATCCACTCCTTTACACTCTAGTATTATAGGATCACTATGTGGATCACTAGGGCCAATACCCTCACTTCTTCTCCCCCTTTGGCCTAGACATAATGGCGAGAAAGGTTGCTTGCTCCTCTTCCACCTCTGACATGACATGACCTTAAGAGGGGGTTGATTTTTCTCTTGATACATTTATAGCTTCTATCTGCCCTCTATTTCTCCTCAACATCAACACATATCCCCTTTGTAACTTGAAATTTCCCCATGCATGATTTATGCAAAAGGGTGCTTCACTAAGTGAAGACCCTATTGAAGGCATTGCCTAAGTGAAATCTACTACACATGGCTCAATGTGCCCTTTTTTTTTTGCAATAGCATTATGTTATGGGATTTGCAAACTTGGCTAGTTGTAAGCTAAATTGGCTAACAACCTAAGTGAAAACCCTTGCATATTTGACAACATGAATCCGTTTACTCCATGTCATTGAGTGAAACTTGTAGATTTACTTGCTCATCCTTGATCTCAAGCCCAAGGAATTCACTATATGTATACCCTCTATATCATGCGCGTTTAAGGCCTATTTATAAATATCCGGATCTGTGAATTTTCCCTTAATAAAACATAACCTTTTTCTATTCGATCTGTAATAAGTAACCCCTTTATTTGGGATCCTTCAGCATCACGTGGCACCATCACTACTTATTGCATAATTTTTGACTCGTCTCATGTTGATTTCACATGCCATTTGATACTTTGAGTAGTGGCTTACTACTTCTTTAGGATCCATCCAAGAATGATGCACTCATCCTATAGATTCATGGTGGCATTAGCTCCTCCTTCAACACCCCTAAGCTACTCCATCAAGTGACATGGGCCTAGGAGGAAATCCTTCTACACTACTACTTGGATCCTTTACTTGTGTGTGTAAAAAAGTTAATCATGATCAACATGATAGGGCGCCATTGGAAAAAGAGCAAGAGAATGTTCAATTGAACACAAATACATGTCTATTGATTATGTGTTATTAAATAGGCATGCAATACAATTGTTGTGAGCCCTAAAGGATAGCCCACAAGCCTTTGATTCTACCTCCCTAAATGAGGGGATGCACCCCTATATTGACTCCAAATCCTTCAACACAAGGTCCCTAATGTGATTGAAAACCTCTTGCTTACATTAATTCTTCCTAACTAGCTTCAACCATCCTTTGAGACTAAGGCCTTGTGTGAAACATAAAATGTAATTAGTCCATTATACCCTTAGATGTCAATGCATTCCTCAAGGGTAGGTTGTATAGTTGTTTTTACATTGTATAATATGTATAGGTTGTAGTTTTTAGTCATAGCTCAATGGTTTCTTTATGAATCTTTTATGTTGATTGACTTTTTATAAACAATTTATTTGGAATAAACGCAAGGGCTAGAAGAATTTGTCTAGATCAACTTGAATTGTTGATATAACTGTTGAGATGGCAAGCTCAACACGTGCGGACATTGATGATGGGCCGCTTGGCTAGATGAATTTGCACGTCTACACTTAGCACGTTGGTGATCATTATGATACTCACATGGCCACTGACTTATCACTTATTATATTTAGTTTGTTACACCTACCTACAATTGGCAAAGACATAACGACTGTCAATTAAGGTAGTCCGTTATGCACTATTTGACTTAGAAGGCCACTTTCCTATATGTTGGATCTTATCTATATTTTATGTATATTGTATGGTGGGTGTAGAAGAAGAAAAAATGAGCAAGAAAACGTTTTGGCCTCCATCTCTCTTCTTTTGTCCTTGAGTGGGCTTCCTCTTGTGTATACAGTGTGTGTTTGGCGCAACAACTCAAGCACATCCCCCTATCACGCGATTCTTGACATGGTATCAGAGCCGCATCACTGAGAGATGCTGATTTTGAAGGCTGAAGTGAAGAAGAAGCAAGGTTCGAGCAAGCAAGCAACGGGTAAGAAGCTCTCCCATTCTTCCACTCTCTCTCTTGGATAGTGCCTATGGAGGCACCGAAAGCAGGGTCGAGCAAAAATCTCAGATTGCTGTGAGATTTGGTGTGCGAGCAAATCACTATATATTCTACAAATAGGCTCTTTAGGGCTTTTTCGCAGTTATTTTGGGCGTCTGAGGCCGTTTCAGACCCCGTTTTAGAGTTGCAAGGTTGCAGACAGCAGTTTCAAGGTGCACTGTGATTTCGGTTGTATTGGCCGAAAGTAGATACGCAGGTTCTAGATTGCGAATCTATAATTTTTTAGGTATTTGCAGAAAGCAAACATAAGGCTTATCTGCAAACAGGTTGCAGATTACATGTACTATTGAGCAATCAGTGAAAAAGGTTGCTTGGTGTATTGTTGTGCACGTGTTGTGAAAGATTGCAGAAGATTAGCTTGCTGTGTTGTATCCTTATTTGTGATAATGGTAGAGAACAATGGAAATCCCATTATTGAGAAGCTCGACAAGAACAACTACCCTTCATGGAAGTTTTGTGTGACAAACTTCCTCATTGGAAATGGCCTTTATGAGTTTGTTTCAAGTGAAGAAAAGGAGCCAAAGCTGGGTATTCCTCCGACTGCAGATGAGTTAAAAGCATGGCAAGAGTGGAATGTGAAAGACAAAAAGGTGATATACTGGCTATCTACAGTCATTGATAATACTATGATGTGACATATCAGGAATGCAGAAACTTCACATGTAGCTTGGACAATTTTTGAGAGCATGTTTTCAGTAAATACAAAGGCACAAAAGATTCAACTCAAGCAAGAGTTAGATGCCTTGAAGAAAGAAAAAATGTCTATCAATGAGTATGTGTTGAAGGTGAGGAGCATTGCAGATGCTTTAGCAGATTGATGCAATGTTAGATGATGATGATTTGGTTTCATCCACTCTGAGTGGCCTTAACAATGAGAAGGCATGGAAATCATTTGTTACTTCAGTATATGTACGGAAGCCATTTTTAGATTTTGATGAGTTGATCTCTCTCATCACTACCGAAGATATCAATATGTAGGGTGACTCATCTGAAAAAAATGGTGAACAGGTTCAAGCATTTTACTCTAGTTCAGGAAGGGGGCGTGGTAGATCCTATTCGAGAGGCCATGGTATGGGATGTGCTGGTGATAACCAGAAAAATAGGTTCAATTAGCAATTTGGTGAAATGCAGGTTTCAAGAGGCCGAGGAAACCTTAGAGGCTGGAGGAGCTCTAGAGGAAGAGGTGGATGGCAGAATAGAGGTTCTAGAAATTCTACTATTGTTTGCTATTATTGTGGCAAAACAAGCCATATTGCATCCCATTGCTATGCAAAGAAGGATGATATTCACAGTAGTAAATTGCAACAAGGAAACTACGCATCGTCTTCACGATAGAATGAAGACAAAAATGAGCATCTGTTTGTTATGCAGCATATGATGAATGCAGTTACAGGAAAGGGGACACATGATTATGTATGGTATGTTGATTTAGGTGCATCTAATCATATGACCAGACATGTTGAATGGTTTGGAGAGATGCAAGACTTATAAAATCCAAGTTATGTGCAAACGGGTGATGATTCATGCCACCCAATTTCACACATTGGAAAGGTTTCCTTGTCCTTGTATGATGGCCAGACAAAGAGTCTAACAGATGTATTATATATGCCATCAATTACAATGAATCTAGTGTCTGTTGGCCAAATGGTAGATCAGGGGTTGCAGGTCCGATTCAATGCAAAAGGTTGTTTTGTAGAAGACTTTAATGATAGGTACAGGTGGTCGCAAAAGGAAGTAGAGTTGGCCCAATGTTTAGATGCTGGAATTCTTGCAATGGATGCTACTATGTATGCTAAAGGAAAAGGAGTAGTTGCAGATATTGAAATATGGCATAAACGTATTGGACATACAAATGTGCAAAGGCTGAAATTAATACATTCCAGAGGATTGGTTATAGGGTTGCAGAATTGCATAAAGTCTATGAAGCATGCAAGTTTGGTAAACATGCAAGACAACCCTTCTCGCATGACTGAGAAGTGAGTAGAAAAATAATTGATGTAGTATATACAGATATTTGGGGGCCTACACAAAATGTATCTCTTGGTGGCAACAAATACTTTGTCACATTTATTGATGACTGTTCAAGGAAGTTATGGGTATACTTCATGAAAGAAAAGAGTGATGTGTTTGAGCACTTCAAATCTTTTAAGGCAGCTGTTGAAACAGAAACAGGCTTAAAAATGAAGTGCTTGAGATTAGATGGAGGGGGAGAGTACCTCTCTAATAAGTTTACTAGCTTTTTAAGAACTCATGAGATAAAAGAGGCAATTTACTTACAGATATACTCCACAGCAAAATGGGGTTGCAGAAAGAAAAAATAAGCATATTGCAAAAGTTGCACGGGCATTAATGGCTGAAAAGAATATGCCCAAACATTTTTGGTCTGAGGCTGTCCACACTATTGTCTACATTATGAACAAAATTCCCACAGTTGTAGTTCATGGGATGACTCCTGAAGAGTGCTTTATTGGCAAGAAGCCCGATGTATCACACTTGAAGGTATTTGGATATGTTGCATATATTCATGTGCCAGATGAGCTACGGAAGAAGCTTGATCCAAAGGCTGAAAAATGTATTTTTATTGGGTACTCTTTAGAGCAGAAAGGGTATCGTTGTTATAACCCTCTCACAGGTGAGTTCAGAGTGAGCAGGGATGTTATCTTCGATGAGATGAGCAGCTAATATGCACCTGTTGGTGATGTATTAGATGATGATAATGATCATGGTAGTTATACGCAGAAAGAAAAACAAGAATCACAGAGTCTTAGTGGACCAGAAACATCATCTGGTACTATACCTATAGTGAGCCCTTGGTCTAGGAGACTAAGGAGTAGCCCCACATCTTCAAGTGGGTTTTAAGTGTTGCAGGAAAGGACAAAGGAAAGAAGAAAGTGTTGGATGGTAATGATGCATCTACCAGTCATTTGGGATTTGACACAGATTCTAGTGATTCGAAGAGTTTGGATGATGAGCTTGGCATTCCTTCAGTCAGGACACCAGGTGTACAGAGAGCTCATAGTAATGTAAAGGCTCCATTGAGTGATCCGGTGGTACGCAGATCTAGCAAGGTCAGATACCCTGTTAAAAGATTTGGTTTTGAAGGTTATGCAACTCACCATTATGCTTATATGGTGAAACTAGTTGAGAATGTTGAGCCCACTTCTTTTGAGGATGCTGTTGGCCATGCTCATTGGGATGCAACAATGGATGAGGAGATGGTTGCATTAGAAGCCAATAAGACTTGGGATTTGGTACCCTTACCTAAGGATAAGAAAGCTATTGGCTGTAAGTGGGTTTACAAAGTCAAGCATAATGTATATGGTTCAATTAGCAGGTATAAGGCTAGGTTGGTTGCAAAAGGCTATGCTCAAACATATGGCATAGATTATGAAGAGACATTCAGTCCAGTTGCTAGGATGGCAACTGTTAGGTGTATGATTGCCTTGACAGTAGCCAAAGGTTGGAGTTTGCAGCAAATGGATGTTAAGAATGCCTTCTTGCATGATGAATTCCAAGAAGAAGTGTATATGGAGCAGCCAACATGTTATGAGGATTTAGAGCATCCCACATATGTGTGCAGGTTATAGAAGGTGCTCTATGGGCTGAAGCAATCACCTAGAACATGGTCTGACAAGATTGGAGAGTATCTTGTCAATATTTGATTTTGTATTTCTGATGTTGATCACTCACTTTATGTGAGAAAGGGAGATGCAGGTTTGGTCATCATAGTCATCTATGTGGATGACTTGATTATTACAAGTGACAGTGACAATGGGATTGCTGAAGTTAAGGACTTCTTGAAGAAGAAGTTTGAGATGAAAGATTTGGGTGAGCTGAGATACTTTCTTGGCATTGAGGTGATCAGATGTGATGATGCTATATGGCTTTCCCAAAGGCAGTATGGCTTGGATATGTTATCCAAGTATGGTATGACAGCATGTAAGCCTCTTTCAGTACCATTGGAGCAAAATGTGAAGTTGAGTGCTGACGTTGGGGATGAGATAGAAGCCCTACTATGTTCAGGAGGATAATGGAGAGTTTGATATACATAACTATCACAAGGCCAGACTTGAGCTATGATGTTGGCCTTGTCAGTCAGTTTATGCAGATGCCTAGAAAGCCTCATTTGGATATAGTTAGACATATATTGAGGTATGTGAAGTCCACTTTACATTATGGAATTTTTTATGAGGTAGGTAAGGACATACAGGTCTTTGGATACACAGATGCAGATTGGGCTGGTAGCATATTAGACAAAAGATCTACGAGTGGATTCATGTTTTCCCTTGGTAGTGCAGCAGTTACATGGAACAGCAAAAAGCAACCTACAGTTGCTTTATCGAGTACAGAGGCTGAGTATAGAGGTGCTGCTATGGCAGCATGTGAGGTGGTATGGCTGCAAAAGTTATTAGGTGATTTGGACATGCAAGGAGATGGTCCGGTTGTCATTCATTGTGACAACATGAGCAGCATACAGCTAGTTAGGAATCCAGTGTTCCATGCTAGGACAAAACACATTGAGGTGCACTACCACTTTGTGAGAGAGAAGGTACTTGCAAGAGAGATTGACTTGGTATATGTCAGTACACAGGATCAGATAGCCGACATTTTCACAAAGGCATTGGGTGCAGAGAAGCTTCGAAAGTTTCGAAGCTTACTTGGATTTGCAGAGATAGATTTGAGCTTAAGGGGGAGTGTTGAGATGGCAAGCTCAACACGTGTGGACATTGATGATAGACCGCATGGCTAGATAAGTCTGCACATCTACACTTAGTACGTTGGTGGTCATTGTGATACTCACATGGCCACTGACTTATCACTTATTATATTTAGTTTATTACACCTACCTACAGCTGGCAAAGATATAACACCAGTCGATTAGTGTAGTCTATTATGCATTGTTTGACTTAGAAGGCCACTTTCCTTTATGTTGGATCTTATCTATACTTTGTCTGTATTGTATAGTGGGTGTAGAAGAAGAAAAAATCAGCAAGAAAACGTTTTGGCCTCCATCTCTCTTCTTGTGTTCTTGAGTGAGCTTCCTCTTGTGTATACAGTGTGTGTTTAGCGCAGCAGCTCAAGCACATCCCCCCATCACGCGATTCTTGACAGTAATGTCTTCTGCTCTAGGAAGTTGGCATATTGGATCCAACATTCTAGAGTATTGTGCCCTACCTTCTTGCATTTTAGACACTTTCATTTATTTCAATTGTGGTCTCAATAATCATTCTTTTCCACAATGTCAACTTGTGAGATATGGCCTCTTCCACAATATGAACATGTAACCTTGGCTCCTTTAGATGATGCTCTTTGTATAGAAGATTGTATCTTTGCTAAAAACCTTAACCTCTTTTTCTTTGAGTAAGATAATTAAAACACAATGCTCCAACGTGACATTTTTTATATTCGAGGGAAAGGATGCTACTTGCTATGCTTTTTGTGCATATTAATCGTGTTGTAAATATAATCATGAATTTCTAGATATCATACATTGATATTCTTTGTTTCAAGATCTTTCCAATGATATATGACATTATATGCATTTTTCTACTATGGATCATCTTTAAATCTAGTTAACGCAACCAAATTTGTCCTAATTAGCATCGTACATGGATATGTTATTTTGTATGTTGGCTCTTTACTCCCACAAAGATGACTTTTAGTTAGATGTATCTTAAGATATTACATCCCATAATTTCTCATCTACTCATGGATGGCCAAGCATGAAAGTTGTGTCAATTGAACTTATTTATTTGAAATCTTGAGTTTAAACTAGCCATTTTGGAGAGATCTTACTTAAAATAACAATTTAGTAATTTTGACACTTATGTAAGTGCCATTTTGAAATATAACATTTTATAGTGACCCAAATCTTATGCGTACATTAGATTATTTATAGTAGCATAACATGCACTCATTAATATTGATTATAAGCCTAATAGAAATGTATTTAAGACTCTTCATCATAATAGAAATATTGGCCAAGTATATTGAAACAACTATGGTTATAAGAAAATCTTATGCTTCATGTGTAGATATAGTACATTATCTTAATATGATAATTTTATAAAATCATATCTAGGATGTGTATAGTATCATTAAAAATATGATTTTATGTTTTCTTTTGTGTGAGTAATGTGTGAGTCATAATAGATATGATAAAATTAAGAAAATAAAATGTGTTCTAAAATTGACTCATATATAATAATAAGCATATCAAACTTGTATATGCTATGTGTGTGTGTGTGCATGCGCACGTGCGTGCGTGCGTGTGTGTGTGTGTGTGTGTGTGTGCAAGGTTTTTTTAGAAACTAAATAACACTTAAAATTAGACTTCAAAATAAAAAGTAAAAATATAATAATGATATATTATAGATGTGTGTGTGTGTGTGCGTGCATGCGTGCATGCGTGCGTGCATGTGTGCGTGCGTACATGTGTGCGTACGTGTGTGTGTGTGTGTGCGCGCGCGCGCGTGCGTGTGCGTGCAATATTTTTTTAGAAACAAAATACCACTAAAAGTTAGACTTTAAAATAAAAACTATAATAATGATACATTGGAAAAAAGTTTTTTATATAGAGTGATAACTACATCCAAACTTAATGTAGCATAGTAGCTCTTCTCCAATAACAAGCTACTTAAAAATGCACAAAATCCAATGGACTAAACTTTGTTTCGCCAACTATATTTCCTTGAAATTTCTTCCAAGTTGGAATTTCTTGACCGAAAACAAACCCTACATTTTTCATCTCTATACAAGTAATTGAGTTTTTGATTTATGCTATAATACTTTTTATGTTTACATCTCCATAAAAATAGAATAAATCATCAAAAGTATTGGACTTTAGGATCTTTCCCTATTGAATGAGCTTTTTCACTTCTACTCCCTAAACACATTCTTCTCCATGAATGGAAACCTACCTTTAAGCCATAGTACTACAATAAGAATTGGGAGCACTTGATTTTGTCTTTAGCAAACAAACCAAATCTTGAATTTGAAATATTTGAGATCTTCTTCTCATTTTTTTCACCATCTGAAGAGAAAACTACCTATAAAAGGGGTAATAGATCCATGCTCCAAAAGTTTGTTAACTTGAATGTAATATAACAAGGTACTCTCTCTTTCTAATTTTTTCCCAACATGGTTTTTCATGTACAAAATCAAACAATTTTGTTACTATTGAATTCAAAACCTTGCCAAAAAATTACATAAAAAATTATTTCCTATCTACATATCATTTTACCAACATTGTAGCTTGGATATATATGATCTTGTTGGTACATCAATTATAAAGGTCATAATGATAATGTAATTTTGTGGCATATGTGATGGCATGTTGGTCACTCTTATTCTTAATTCTATTACTCTTTTCAAGAGTTCAATTTGGTTCATAGTAAGCCTTCTTTCTAGTCCATGACCCTAAACTTTCTTTTGAATAAGGAACTTTTTCTAAAATCATGTTCTTGAAATATATTATAGCATTTGAAAGATCATCTTCAACCTATGGAGATCTTTTATTGATAACTAACCAATGGAAGCCTTGCTGTTATTTTTTTATGTCTTGAGAATATTATAAAATTGATGACATTTGTGATAAGTAGCTAATAAAATGTATCAAATTGTACCTTCTTCTTGATGCTGTATTTTTCTTTTGGTCAATGAAGGTACGACAACAATTTTGCACACCAAATGTCATCTCCTTAACTAATAAATAGATGAGAGAAAGTGCAATTTTGCATCCTTTGAATGGGCTATCATCAATGGCAAAAAATAAAAATTTGTTTTGATATGTATATATAGTTTGATTTCAATCTTTTGAAAGAGGTATATCAACTTTAGGCATCTTTGGCCTATACATTTTGTTGCGTAGATAGTTGTACGAGACCTCTTTATCCTCAAATATTAGTTCTTCTAAGTGTGATAGGATTTGATATTTTCTAATAAATCAATAGAGCATATTTTAACTTAAAAATAGTTGAAGAGCTCATCCGTAAATGTGGCATAGTCTACTCAAAATCTCACTTTAGAAGCAACAAAACTTGAGCATCTAAAGAGGAGTTGGAGGTTGGACCTCAAAGATAGCACTCTTAGTTTCACTTTTCCAAAGTTTTAATCTGGATTTGGGGGATCAATTTTGAAAGTGATCCTTGAAAGATAGGCTTCAAAAGCTCCATTTTGAAATTTAGCCAAGGGCTAGGAGAATTGGATACTTAGTTTTCAAATTGGAGAATCATTTTTTTAATTCAAGAGGAAATTCACATACAATTTTAAAATTGAGCATTGGGAGGGATGATGGAAAAGCTCAACTTTGAATCAAGGTTGAGGCCTCTTAGAGACTCAATTTTAAAGTCGCCTAGAAGGGAGGGACATTGATCCCAAGAAAACAGGAGCTACAATCCTTGTAGAGGATCCATTTTGAGATCATGCTTGCGAAAAGAGGAGTTATGGACCTTGTATATGCTAAATTATAAATTTTTTCCTAGTTGAGAGGTTATGGGCTTAGTCTTAAGAATAGGGAAGCTAGACACTCAATTTTAAAACTAAGCTTGAGAGAACAGTAATAGAAAGCCCAATTTGAAAATTTAACTTAAGGCTTCCTAACCATCCCAATTTTAAAATTGGACATTATAAATCTCTTATGTGCTCAATTTGAGCCTAAAGAGAGAGGAGATAGAGTCCTCTTAGAGGCCTAATTTTTAAATTAAGATTGAGGAGAGTAGCTAGACGTCTCTAAGAGACATTTATGAAATTGAGCTTGAGAAAGTAGTTTGAGTTTAATCATAGACTTGTGCCTAGGTAGACTAAGCCTAGAAAGAGTGAATTCAACAAGTTCAAGTTAAGCTTGAGGAGGGAGGAATAGAATAGCCAATTTAAGTACCAATTTTAAGCTTCATTAGAGGCTTGATTTTGATATTAAGGCCAAGAGAGAGGCTAGAGACCTCTTACTAGCTTTATTTTGCAATGGAGATGAAGGAAAAAGGAACTAGAGTCATATCAAAGGTTCATTTTTGAAATTGAGCTTCACTAAGGAGTAGAAGAAAATATTTCAAACTTACACATGAAGCCACTTATAGGCCTCTTTTTGAAATTACACCTCAGGAAAATAGAGCTAGAGGTCTCTCTAAGACTAAAATTGGAAATTGAATCTCAAAAGAGAGGAGTTAAAGTCCTTTTAAAGGCACAATTTCAAAATTAAGCTTACTAGATAGGAGATGTTAGAGATCTCTTAAAGGCAATTTTTGAAATTGAGCCTAGGAAAGGAAGAGCTAGAGTCCTTTCAAAAGGCTTAATTTTACAATTGAGCTTGAGGATAAAGGACTTAGAAGCCTCCTAGAGGCTTCATTTTGGGATTCAGTCTAAGAAGAGGAGTTGTATGCCCAATCACAAAATTCTAAAATTGAGCCTAAGAAGAGAAGGCTCAAGTTTGAAAGTGAGCTTTAAATGAGAGAGATTCAAGATATTTTAGAGGCTCAATTTTGAAATTGAGCCTAAGGAGAGAGGAGCTAGAATCCTCTTGGAGGTTGGAATTTGCAATTGAGTCTGTGAAGAGAGGAGTTAGGGGTCTCTTAGATACTCAATTTTAAAATTCAGCCTAAGTAAGAAGGAACAAAAGGCAAAATTTTGAAATTAAGCTTGATGCTCTTAAGAAGGGAGGAGTGGAAGGCCTAACTTTTAAATTAGGCCTAAGGCTTCTTAGAGGCTCAATTTTTAAATTGAGCTTAAAAAGAGACTTGAGGCTTCTTAGGAGCTATTTTTAAACTTGGGCCTAAGAAAGAAGCTAAAGTTATCTTACAAGGTCAATTTGTAATTGATTCTAAGGAGTAAGGAGGCACATGTACTGGAGAAAGTCAGTCTTGGAATTGAGCCTAAGCAAGAAGTGGAAAGCTGAACTTGGGAATTGAGCATGAAGCCTCTTAGAGACTCTATTTTCAAATTGAGCCCAAGGAGAGAGGAGTTGTTCTCTAAATGGCTCAATTTTACAATTGAGCCTTTTGGGTGGGGTGAGAGAGAGAGAGAGAGAGAGAGAGATCGCTCTTAAATACCCAATTTAGACATCAGTTTGAGCTCCAAGTCAGCCATTGCCTACTCACAAAATTTTCTACTCTAGCCCTCATGCTGCTTACCAACATGCTCTTTAAATATACTCCACCAACTCTCATAGTACTTTCTAGTAACGTTGTGTGCTCATCTTGTTGACTTGAACAATGTAGGTCTTGCATCAACATTGCAGGCCAATCTTCCTTCTTGATATATGTAATGCCACCCCCATACCCTAGTAAGCTCACACACTTGTGAATTCTTGTTGGTCTTGCAATTGCAACTTGTCAAAGTCATCCATGTGCATGAGGTTCATCCTATTGGAAGCCTTCATTGTGATCATAGAGAGATGACATATATTTTCAATCTAGTTATGCTAGTGCAAGATGACAATTGACATACATACCATCATCATCATATGGGAGTTTAAGATGATGTGCAATGGCTTATGGAGATACCATGACTTCATGAATACAAAGAAGAGGTTACAAGCTACATTTTCTCTCTGTATTCTTTTGCTAAGACTCGCTAATTGCACTCATGAGAGTACCTCTCCTTTCCTCATATATGTGAACCCAAATACTACAATGTAGCTTATAAGCATGTGGCATGTGTAGATGCTTTGCAAAATGTAGGAGTTGTGTGCAAGTTCTTGGGAGGCCACATTCAAAACCAACATCAATATTGAATGCAAAAATGTACCCTTAATCGAAAAGGTAAACATATTCCACATTACTGTTGGTCAAAAGGTAAGTTTGTCTCACATCAACAATCAACTAAAGTGCATAGTATGTAATTAAATATGTTATTACTTCCTTTCACTTTTCCATTCTCAATTTTGATACTAAACATCCACAATACGATTCAATCGCCCCCTATTATGCTATGAATATTGAAAGCTTTTACACTCAACTTTAAAATTGATTCTCTATGACTATGTACCTCCTTCTACTTAACTTGACAAACAATTTGAGATTGAGCCTCTCCCGTAAGATTGAACCAAGTCCCTTATATTGTTACTCTACTTAAGACTCAATTTTGAGATTGAGCCTCCACATTAAGACTAAATCAAGCCCTTGATAGTGCTATTATCTGAAAGTCTTCATCTTTATTGATTTCAAATTGGTGTTTCATTGGCTATTCCCTCCTCCTCTTCACACTCAATTTTTTTATTAAGCCTCTATAATAAGATTGAACCAAGTCCTTATAGTGCTTTTCCTCTTATAAGTCTTCATCCTCAATCTCAACATTCAGTCCCAATGGATTTGTCCCTTCCTCCTCTTCATGCTCAATTTGAGATTAAGACTCCACAATAAGATTAAACCAAGTCCCCTATTATCATATGCTTCTCATTTACCAACCCTCAATGTTAAATTGAGTAACACTTATATAGTCGAATCCCCTATTTATGATGTTGTGACCTCGTCATGAGGTCATGTATTTTTAATGCTTATCTTTGTCATTACGAATTTGTGCACATGTGAGATGCATATATGAAATGCAAGTAAGTTAAGTTAGGGAAAAGACCTACGTAATCGAAGTGCACAATGTGTGACATTAGCAAAAGTTGTAGAAAGTTACACTGGACAGGTACTTGTGAGTGCTTGTTGTCAATTTGGGGTCTAGGCCACTAATTGGGCCATTAAATGTCAAATGGTGAAATTGTAGGACTAGGCATTAATAATTAGTTAATCCTAGTCCAAGGCTAATTAATTTTGGGATCATTAAATATCCCATGGGGGTTAGCACATTAATTGTGAATGAGAGTACCCAATTATTGGGCAAGGTTAAAGGAAAAATTAATTCATTCTCACAAAACAAATTCTAAAAACTAAATATTTAAAGCTAGATTTAAAATTACAAGATTCTCAAGTGGCAAAACAAGCATGCACTTATCAAAATTACCCATGCAAACTAGGTGAAGGTCAATCAAGGTTCATTCTAGCCATTCTAGGCTATGTGGAGGTTGGAAGAGAGAGGGAGATGCTACTACAACATGTGTCAATAGTGCCAAGGCTTTTCCAACCAATACATGAAGGCTACCATAGTCATGAGGCCAAGGATTAGTAGAGGAAATAGCTGGCAACATCATTTTTGGTATCCCAAATCGAGGCAACAACTCCTGGTACACATGATTGTCAACACAGAATTGCAAAGATTCTATATCCATAGCTTCCTCTCTCATCCTCTAACAATTTGTTAACAATTCTCGACCATTTCTAGCTTGGGAAAAATATTTCAAGAAATTATTGTTGAAAACTTATTTTATAGCAACTAAAATTAGGGTTTTCACATCCATCTCGAGGGGGAAGGGCAAGAAGCGAGCTTTTCTAGGCAACCTCCATTTCTTGTTTCACATATTCCACTTATTCCTCCTATTCTCTTGTGCACATAACAGGCACCACTACCGCCCCTATTGCCACCAACATCTCCACCACCACCACCACCACCACCACTATTGCTGCCACTACCACCACCACCTCCTCCATTGTCGTTATCATTACCACCTCCACCGCTTCCACCACTACCGTCCCTCCCATGTTTCTCCCCCCATGTTAACTCTCTCTCTCTCTCTCTCTCTCTCTCTCTCTCTCTCTCTCTCTCTCTCTCTCTCTCTCTCTCTCTCTCTCTCTCTCTCTCTCTCTCTCTCTCTCTCTCTCTCTCTCTCTCTCTCTCTCTCTCTCTCTCTCTCTCTCTCTCTCTCTCTCTCTCTCTCTCTCTCTCTCTCTCTCTCTCTCTCTCTCAAATAGCAACCTCTCTCTCTCACTCGCACACATTCTAAATTAGCAATTTCTCTCTCTCCTCCCTCTCTTAATTTTGCAAGGATCATCTATCTGTTTTTCACAATCTTCTTATTATTACAAGGATCAAGGTTTTACATGAGGTAAATTGTCTTAAACACTTTTAGCTGTTAATATCAGGATGAAAAGAATATCAAATTGCTATCCCACACGCATATATACATTCACGTACCTCTCACTTTTATGTGCATGATTTGATATTATATCCTAATATATCACTTTCACTGTGCACACATAAGCAAAACTACATTGCACATGTTTTTGCTACTTTCAATCGAGCATTATTGTGTGGACTTACTATACAAGAGGATAGGGTATCAAATAGTTTGTTACACTCACTATAGTAACGTGCAATATCTATTGTTTTTCACTTTGTTTGAATAGTTAATATCAAGAAAACAATATTACCTCATTTTGTTACTCAATCCACTGTGCACATATACATTCACACACATGCATGTTTCTACCCTCCACCCTTCCCTAGATATTTTGCACATGCTCTATTTACACATCTTGTAGTATTGCAATTGAGTGGATGCCTATATAGAATCTCCTTCACTTGCACATTCCTCTCTCTTTCTCCTCTTCCCTCTCATCCCCATTTTATTGCGCTTGTAAATAAAAATAATCTAATAATTTTAAAAGTACATATTCATCATGCACATCAAATATCAATCGAGTTCCATTGCTGGGGGGTGGAATTAGTGATCCCTAACAAAGTCTAGGACTGAACCACGGAAGCACGCTAGCTCGGTCAAGTAGGGAAGCATGTGCTCCAGAAGGGTAGTGTCCATGGGGTTTCCCTCAAATGGATGTGGATATATAAAGGTGTTGGGTGGGTTCATCTGCATCTTCTCCATGTTATCATCCACAAATAGTGTTGTTGTTGGGCTGTGGGCTGTGGGCTATGGGCTAAAGTGTGGCCAATCAATGTCGTCAAAAGATTTCATGAAACGGGGCTTTGTGTAACTCCTTTCTGCAGAAGTTGTTGTGGGAGTTGCTTTGCACTTTCCTTGTCCATATTGGAATACAAAGGTTGGTGCTTGCTTTGACGAATTCACACATTCACTTCTAACCAATTGGAGTATCTCACTTAAGTTGTCTTCCTTCATAGAGCTCCAAATGAAAATGTCAAACAATGTAGATATTTCCTTCAAAAATCTAGCGAGCCCTTGCCACAAAATCACCCAATACCTGTCCACTTCTAGGGGCTTCACTGGTAACGATCCCTTTTGCTTTGGCTGCCTATGTAGAAGCACCCCATTCATATTGAACATGATTAATTTTCGGGTTGTGGGAGGTAGTTGTACATGCACACGTGGAAGGGTGAGCACCCATGTATTGGTATGAAAAAAAAAACACTACATTACAATCACATATTGTACAAGTTTATGTAAATATGTTACCTTTACTCTTAGATGTCTTCCATCTTTGATGAAGTGATACAAATATGCAATCAATCTATTGGAATTTAGCGCTACCAGTGCAAAGTTTGAAAAAGCCCTACCATGTTGCATGCCACCTACAGTATTTGGTAGTCATATAACGGATTAGGAATCTACTAAATGTTTACAATAAATATCTACAATAGTTTAACAACATTGGATCTCATAGTGACCTCTCATTGGGAATCCTGATGTATCTCGCACCCACTCATTCACAGTAATGTCGTCTTTTGTGAACTCCGGAGGGATGATTCCATTGTAAGCGATAACTAAATGCATGTACGCTAGAATATATAGCACATATACCTACATTTAAAGATTGAAATACTAATTTTAGTAATTATACTCACTAAATGGATCCAACAAGTGTGATACATAAATAGTATCCAACATGAGCATATCATGACTTTAAAACTCTCACCTCTCTACCTCCAATGACTTTAAAACTCTCACCTCTCCATCCTCCACAACTTGCTCGACAATATCTACCATGGAGTGTGTTGTGGCAAGGAAAAGTAACATCCATGTGTCCTTGAGAGCACGATTAGCCAGATACATGGCATCAACTGACTATGCCTTAGTATGGGAGTTCCATTACAGAATTCCATCCCCCAATCCATGCACGTCACTATCTTCAAGGAGACGAGAACCACCATGATATTGCATGTTGTGTTTGTGGTTTCTTTGTTAACCTTGACCATCTTGTTTTGGTTGACCTCCTCCAATGCCTCTACCAATCAAGAGAATGCCTCACTTAGTTGATCATTTTGCAATGCATGTCTGATCTCGAATGGGTCACAAAGAATAGTATTCCACTCCACCTTCGCCATCATAGCGGCATGGGAGACAACGACTTGCAAGGGGTCTTCCATGGGGCTTTCAATGTTGTGGACCTCTACACATTGACTCCTCAATTAGTAACATATTCTTCTTACTGAATGTTAACGATAGATAATATTCTTCTTACATGTTTATTTACCTGCATGTGTGGCTGGAACATCTTGCACCATTGTAGCTTTGTGGGAGACGATGTCTTGCAAGTGGACTTCCACGTGACTTTCAGTATGGCCCTCTACATGATAATTTCATAATTAGCAACATATTTTTCATTCAAAATGTTATTATGGATAGTATTATTGAGATACGTTAGTTCACCAATGTTTGGGGCTAGCACATCCTCCAACATTATAGGTTGAAAATCAAAAATTGTATTCCCCTCTGCAAAAATGCAGACCATTCTCATTGGCATTATATTATGGAAAAAAAACCACGAGTCACGCTTGTTTACTAGTAGCTATCATATCCCCTAGCACGACTAGTCCATATTCTTGCATTCTTTCCTTCCCTACACAAGGACACACATCACTATTAACATCATATAATGATAGAATATTTTAAAACTCTAACATCATCCAATCATGACATGTGTGGAATTCATGAGCATCGTTGTTTTACCTCTCTGTGCATGCGCCACGTTCGATGTGACCTCAAATCCAAGACACTTAGTTCTTCCACCCTCTGCATGTTAAAAAATATTGTTGATGTTACTTTGGTTATGAATAAGAATATTTTCGCTGCAGGGACACAAGAGATGTCTTGGCTATAGTACTTCAAAACATCAAACCTTTTAGGTATGGAGAAACTACATTAATTGGTGATGAGGGCCGATTGGCCTCTCTTCAATGATATTGGGTGTGCTTGCTCTTCTATTTTCTTTTTACAATAACCGCACTACTAGTATCAATTTCCTGTGAACCCATCATAGTCTCTTCATTAGGAGATAACAAAGTGCAATATACTCCTAAGAATGCAACTCATTTCACTTACCATGCCTCCTAATCCTTTTGTCTCTTGTGTTTGTTTTTTCCTTGAGTATTTTTTGTACAAACTTTTCTCATTGGAGGGGTATTCACCTTCTATATAGTTAAGGAAAATAGGCATCTTCAATATACCTCCTCCTCCCACTCTTGCTCTATCTAGTAATCCTCATACATGCACTTATCCTCCTACACGTTTGCCTAGTCCTCACGCTCTCCTCGCAAAGTTCATATAGCCCTCCTCTCCATCTGCCCGTACATGAACCTGGCTTGCAAAGTCACTATTACAAATCTTAAATGGATTGACAAGATAGCATCGCGGACATGCTACTAAAGAAGGATATTGTGAACTACGTATACAGAAGCCTCCATGTTGCTAACTTCATTGACTTCTGTGACTCTATATCTTCATCTAGCTTGAAATCATGGAAGATAATGCGAAACATTTGCTCTCTATGTTTTCTCTTTATCTCTTGGGTGTATTAGAAGAACAAAATCGTGTTCCACTTGAATGTTATAGTAGTCCTCCCAACTCAAAAGCAATCTCTTTCCGCCATCTTACAACATGGCCCAAAAGGTCTCTTTTCTTACCCAACTTTGAAATGATACATTTCCATCTGCTTGAATCAAAGTTATGTCATTTAATACCAATTCGTCAAACTTATGATGCACATGATTTAGATGAACAAGAAAAACCTACGTTCAGGCATGCCCATCAATGTTCGAATTTTCCTGTCAGAACTCTCCATGGCCTTCAATATCCTTACGCGATTTGAGGATACCAATGTGTATACTCTCTCCTCCTTCATCTCCTCCTTCAATGCACCCCCCGTCTTGGAGCCCCACTCCAAGCATGAGACAGTTCTGCATTGACAAAAACATTGTTACTTTGGACCAATGTAGTATGAGTACATATAGATTGCAGGTACAAAGAGGTAGCAACTTACTGATACCACTTCTCTCCAAGACTAGGGTCTGCAACTCTTAGTAAACATCGAGTTTTCTTGACAAGCTTTTCATTGACACTATAGTACGCCTTGCCCCACTTGGTTCTAAACTCAAAGTTGGAGAGCTATGTCTGTTTCTGTTTGATTGGTCACATTGCCATATCATATTTGTTCTGCACTTGGTAATTAGGGACAACATCATTGCATTAGGAAAAAATGCATCAGGAAGAACAGTGTTAAGATAGCTTGAAGAACTACCTACCTTCCACATAACGTGGGCCAGTGCAATCAATGGTACCTTGTACCATGCAGGAATGAGCGTCAGCTTTCTATGCGCTTGCACCCATGCCTTTGCCTCATCAGTTAGCTTGTCAAAAATAGTTGTGTGGTCAGTCTGCCCTAGCATCCTTGCTTTGCAAACAAGGTCTGGATACAAGGTATGAACAACCCCATTTTGTGCCAGTCTGTGTATATTCTATATTAGGATCTTATGCATATTTGGATCTCATGAATATGGTCCATTGCATACCTATTTGTACAAGAAATAGCTAGCAAAATCTTCCCCTCTGCCACACTTGTCACTTTCACAAGGCGACAATCAACGTGCACATGTTGCCTCACATTATCTGGAAAGGATGTTGCAAAAAATCAATTATGTTAAGGATGACGTAAGAAACAAACACATTGTAAAATGTTAAGGTCCTACGGTTTAGGGCCACTCACATGTGTGTATCTCATTCATCCATGATGTGAGCTGACGGTTACCATCCCAAACATAACATACAATTTAACAAAAAGGCCCAATCAATGCCATTGATTTTTGCCTCGAAGTCCTCGTGCTTCTTTAGCCAATGGAAATCCCACTCAGATCTAATCATATCATCAACCTCCTTGCACTGATGACTTGGAGTCTCCAATGACACTATGAATATACCAATCCCTCTAACGTACTCATTGCTAAAAAAGATTTTCGAGAGTTTCTTGTACCTCGATGTGACTTGTCTAATTGTAGGCATGGAAACCAAACGGCATATTGGGATGGGTGGCAAAGGGGTGGATGCACGCATCTAAATGAGACGATGAAGTAATTAATGTCCAATCAACGTAAAGAAATAAAAACCATAATCTAAATCATGATGCCATCTGTTACAAGCACTCACCGTCAACACTTCCAACTGATCTTCTATGCATGCTTGCAGAATACATTTATCACAAGTGATTATGAGAGTGGTCTTGCCAGCAGCATCTGTCATGTGCTTCTTTTTGGTTCTTTGTGTTCGATTGTTCTTGGGTTGCGTATGGCCATGCCCTTGCTGTGCACTAAAGGACTTGATGCTTTGATGGTCATTGCTTTCCTCATCAGTATCACTCTCCAATAGTATGAGCTTTATCTTGCCCTTCCTTGCCTTTGTCATCGAAGCATACCCACCTTCTCTTGATGTCACTCCTTCCCCACATGCAATTGCAACGGTTGCTTGTAGCTCGGCGAAAGTCAATGATCATGTTTGTATCACTCTTCCTCTCGCTCTTGGAGGGTGGCTCCCCCCTTGTGATTGCATGTTGTCGATGACAATAGCTTGTTGTCCTATTGTAGATCGTGGAGGCAGGTTAGAGTCCTCGAGAGACTCATCCTCGATCGTTGCTCTCTCTCCTACAAACAATGATCCAAAATAGGGTTATAAGGGGAGATAGAGAAATCGTAACAAAAATCAAGAGAGGAGATGCTTACCATCTGTTCAATTGGCCATTTCATTTTCCTCAATGTTAATCTCAGTAATGCATTTGCCACGGGCCTTCACACCCCTCTGATGCACGATGGTGATAAAAACTCCCACTCATCCAGGGAGCAAGCTCGGTGAGGGAAAGGTTTGTCAGATTAAACCTTCTGCAATCCTTGCATTGCCCTCGTAAAGAGTGAAATGATCTTGTCTTTTGAAATTAGATTTGGCCATGATAGAGGGGGTTAGGATTACTTCTTACAAATATATTGATTCCTCAATTTCCTGCCAATGAAATACCAATTGTGAGAGAGAGAGAGAGAGTGTGTGTGTGTGTGTGTGAGTGAGTGAGTGAGAGAGAGAGAGGGGGGGAAGGAAGAGATGACATTGGAATAAGAGAGTGAGAGATAAAGAGAGAGAGAGAGAGAGAGGTAGATATAGGGAGACAGAGTGAGAGTGAGAGCGAGGGAGAGGGAGAGGAAGGGAGACAAAGAGACAAGGGAGAAAGGAGGAGATAGAGAGAGGGAGGAAGGTGGGGATAGATTGAGAGAGAGAGAGAGAGAGAGAGAGAGAGAGAGAGAGTGTGTGTGTGTGTGTGTGTGTGTGTGTGTGTGTGTGAGAGTGGGAGGGGGAGAGAGAGAGGGGAAAATACTGGGATAGAACGGTGAGATAGAGTATGTGTGACTACGTTAGAAAGAGAGGTGTGGAGAGAGAGAGAGGGGGTAGAGAGAGAGAGATGAAACCATATTGAGGGTAGGGGATAGAAAACAAGAACTTGAATTGCAAGGGGAGGGGGTCCTTTTAAAGACAAAGGAGAGAGAGTGAGGGAGGGATAGAGAGAGAGAGAGAGAGAATCGCATACCGAGAGTGGAACAATTTGCAATGTGAAAAGGGAGGAGGGATGGATCATTTTATAGATGAAGAAGATAGAAAATAGGGGGAGAGAGAAAGAGTGATGAAAGAGAGGGGAAAGAGAGAGAGCATGTGATATGTGTAATTTTTTCTCACCAAAAAAGGGTGGTCGGGGCAGCCCCTTAATTGGATGAATTTTTTTATCGATGACCCATTCTTGGATAGTAAATTTTAGCCCAACTAGATTTATGTTTTTTTTTCGCCCATTAAGGGGTTGCCAGTGACCCCTTTGTGGCAAAAAAACAAACCACAGATCCAAGAATATACAGCATGGGGAGAATAGGGACCAATAGGGTACGGGTTTTTTTAAAACCCAAGAGAAAAAAAAAACCCGTACCCTATTGGTCCCTATTCTCACCATGCTGTATATTCTCGGATCTATGGTTTGTTATTTTCGCCAAAAAGGAGTCGTCGGCGATAACCCCTTATTAGACGAAGAAAACCCATAAATCCAATTGGGCGAAAAGTTACTCTCGCAAGGAATGGGTCGCCATAAAATTTTTTCATCCGATGAGGGATTGTCGACAACCCCTTTCTTAAAACTATTTATTACTTAATTAATTAATATTAATCTATTAATTAACTTTTTTATTAGTTTAGTATAAATCAAATAATATTTACCAAGATAGTATCCATTAGTTCATTGATTAGTTAATTAGTGTATCAGTCAAATTATATCAATTAAATTATTTTTTAATTTTTTAATCGATAATAGTTAGCTTGTTATTTAATTCATGTATATCAATCAACTAGCTTATTAATTAATTAGTTATTATAGCAATCAATTAGTATGAAGTGAACCATTGGTATATTAATATTACTTAACTTATTTATTAATTTATATATTACTATTAATCATTTCATATAAATCAATGTATTGTAATAGTAATACTAAATAATTAGTTAATATGATTGTGCATTAATACGTTAGTTGTATGGGATTTTTTTAGAGGAAATGAAGAGAGAATACAAGTGAGATGCAAGTGCATGTGGATTAGGATTATTCTACCCACTGAGAAAGGGATCTCGGTGCCTGTATCTATCTTAGTTATTTGGGTTTAGGGTCCAGGGTATGAGAGAGTGTGTGTGTGTGTGGGCCATGATGGCTGAGGAGAGAGAGTGCATGTGAATTGGGATCATTTTTCACCAAAGAAGGGGTCATGGGTGGCCCAATATTTGGAGTAGAAAAATACGATTAGCACCCCTCTCTCACATTTCTCTCTTTGTATGGCACATGTCTCCCAACCTCCCTTTGTCCATCTCTCTCTCTCTCTGACATGCATTTAATGCCCCACTATGTCAAAGTGGTTATACAAGGCCACACACCCCCTATGATACAACGCCTCCTCCTCCCTCAAGTTGTGGATTATTTTCTTAATTTTGCAAGTATATACACATCTCTCTCTCTCTCTCTCTCTCTCTCTCTCTCTCTCTCCTTGGCACCCACATCCACTCACGCACTCTCTCTCTCTCTATCTCCCTCTTTTGCTCTCTCCCTCCCACACAAATCTTTATATCCTCTCTCTCTCTCCCTCTCTCCCTCTCCCTCTCACTCACTCACTCACTCTCTCTCTCTCTCTCTCTCTCTCTCTCTCTCTCTCTCTCTCTCTCCTGGCACCCACATCCACTCACACACTCTCTCTCTATCTCCCTCTTTTGCTCTCTCCCTCCCACACAAATCTTTATATCCTCTCTCTCTCTCCCTCTCTCCCTCTCCCTCTCCCTCTCCCTCTCCCTCTCACTCACACACACACACACACTCTCTCTCTCTCTCTCTCTCTCTCTCTCTCTCTCTCTCTCTCTCTCTCTCTCTCTCTCTCTCTCTCTCGTGGCACCCACATCCACTCACACACTCTCTCTATCTCTATCTCCCTCTTTTGCTCTCTCCCTCCCACACAATCTTTGTATCCTCTCTCTCCCTCTCTGTCTCTCTCTCCCCCTCACACACACACACACACACACACTCTCTCTCTCTCTCTCTCTCTCTCTCTCTCTCTCTCTCTCTCTCTCTCTCTCTCTCTCTCTCTCTCTCTCTCTCTCTCTCTCTCTTGCTCGTGCCGAATACTTTATATATACAACACTCGTACTCACACACATGCATGTATATGCACACACACACACACACTCTCTCTCTCTCTCTCTCTCTCTCTCTCTCTCTCTCTCTCTCTCTCTCTCTCTCTCTCTCTCTCTCTCTCTCTCTCTCTCTCTCTCTCTCTCTCTCTCTCTCTCTCTCTCTCTCTCATGCACACACTTTATATATCCTCCTCTCTCTCTCTCCCTCTCTTCTATATGACATACACTCCCACACTACGTCTTTCAATGACACCCATATCTAACATGAGTATTTGTACATGTGTGGATAGCTTTGGAAATGGATCCAACATCTAGTGCTACACCAAATACCGAGGTCTGCATATATGTATCATCCCTCTCTACCAAACATATTATGCACTACACAAGTATTTGGTTACTGATGTTGAAGAATGAAGACATTTGCAATGGCAATGGCTACCATTTTCTTGCTATCACCCATGCAAATGGCCGAATACAAAGCACGTCGGTCCATTGTAACAATGACCATGAGGATGTCCAAGTATATGTTCTAGATACCTTGGTCTCACAAGACTATATTTTCGAACAAGGAAATGGGCCTACATTGCAGCCTTCGCCCACCATAGACCTCACCCAGAGCCTTATAGCATTGAGAAAACAACAATCATCGTGGAAGTCTCACCCACCCCCTTGGACATTGAGAAAAACAACACCATCCCTATCACGCTTGATGTGGAAGAGGAGGGGATGTAACAATCCTCTTATGATGTAAGTGTGGTTGAGTACATAATGTCTTTGGGGGGCCGACACCAAGTCTTACATCATTTGCTTCAGAATATGAGCGCTATAGAGAGAGTGGAGGAGATCCCTGTTTTCTATGATGGCAATGGGGCGTACGAGCTTCCACCAGTAACTGACAAAATGCATCCAATTGAGGATATGAAGCAAAAGTACGATGGCCATTACTGGACAAAGCCCACGTCAACATCGATGGCATTCCTCAATCGATAATGTTCACCGAAGCAAATGTATCGAAGAGCTAGAGTGTCCCGATAGAGATTGTATTTGTAGGTCAATTTTTAGCTCCCCAAACAAGGTGGCATGGATAGGTGGAAGATTCTTCATTCGCTCCACTATCATTAAAGTGATTACAGAGTCGCATGACATGGTTCTAGTACCCTATCGCAAGTAAAACACACTAATCAAGTCCAAATACATGCCATGCAAGTAAACTCAATACCACCATACTGATTGTTAGAATGTCAGTTATATTGTTGGTCTCGAAAGCCTTGGATGCTTCTATTGTAAGAACCCTCCCATCTTGCTCTCCAAGTGCGAGTGTGTAGTGTATTATGTGATGTTAGCAAGGCCAATGTCAAGACTATTTATTCATCAAGGCACACATAACCATGAGGTGCAAAGAGGCACATGTGGAGCTAATGTCAAAGAGGTGCAATGATGGACCTAAAAACGGGCCGGCACTGGCTCATGCACTAGCCGGACCTCGTCACTACGCACAAGACAACCCCTCGGCCTCGCGGCCAGGAGCGTCTATCAAAATCTCTGCCTTCCTAAACATTGCGTTTGTAATACGTTGTAGTCCAACTGATCCTAACCCAATATTGCTCCTCAGAGGGAGTCCCTTTCACATGGCCAAAAGGCTCGAATCACATACACATGGGGTTCCTCCTACGGCTGAATGCCGTCAACCCTCTGCGACTCTCCTACACCTTGGGGATTGGCCCCTCGATGCGTCGCTCAACATTTAGACATTTCGCACAAACGTCACTCAAGGTACCAAATAAACGTATCCAGGAATGTACCATTGTCCTTACTTGACTTCCCCTATAACCCTCGACTAGCCTACAGCATAGGAACCTCACGCTCTCAACGGTGGGTCAAGGGCCTACTGAAGACAATTGCTATGCATATCCAGGAGCTAACTCTGATACTTTTAATTTCCTCTAAATGATCATGCAAAGAGGTGGATGCCTAGTGCTTAAACATTTTAAAAAACCAGCAGCGTGCAAGTGCAAAACATCTCTTTCATGCTTTTCTTTCTAACCGCTTTGTGCTTCGCTGCAACACCTAGCACCGAAGTGATCTTCGTGCTACTAGGTTTTAATTTTTATCATTATTATTCCGTCCTAGATGCAATACATATAAAATCAGCAAATTATTCATCATGCTCAGCGGCATTTAACCATTTTTTCCACAACTCTACCCTTCCCTGTTTTGATAGTGCATCATTACATTCATTTCTTTTAGGGTTTCCTTGTCATTTTATGTGAAGAAAGGAAGGAAACACGCACTAAAACATATAAACAAGGCTGAACTGAAGCATAACTTCATGCCCCAGCCTTGTTATACATCAACAAACATAAATCCCATTTTTCTATATTTTTCGTAGCCTCAAATGTATTTTTTCCCTATTTTTCATGGTTTTTTTATCATTTTCCCCCATTTTCTTCATTTTCTTGTATTTTTTAAATTGCTGAAAATGAAAACCAGTTTGTGGGCTGTGGCCCTTAGTTCATTTGCAACAAAATTGAAAGATTAGTTGATGTGTATCGACGGTTTTCCCCATTTATATGCCCAAAACCCTTGTTTTTCCCCCTTTTTCATGCGTTTTCGGGTTTCTTGACATTATTTCGAGCCATGAAATGCATGTTTTTCATGATTTCTGGTTATAAACAGTAAGAACTCAGAAGAATCAGCAGCATAATCAAATCTTAGTCCATATGAACGGCATTCCATCAATCAAAAGCATAAAACACTAAATTTTCTTTGTAATTTTGTAGTTTACCGCTTAAACGCGTGTTTCGGGTTTTGTGTCCATGGCTGTAGATCAGGAAAACAGCAACACTTCATGTCCAGCAACATCACAAATCACCATTCTCAGCCCGTGGAGCAATCCGGTCCATGCCGGACAAGCCTCCATCATTCTTTCTTCATTGCTCCTTCCCACACATGAACTGCCTCTTAGAAGAGAGAGAGGGAGGAGAGAGAAAGACTAGAATCAGAAATTCCAAACCAGGCCATCATTCGACGGGCGAAGGGCGGCGATAGAGTCAGGATACGGAGGGGAATGAGGGGCCATTGTCAAACAGGGGGGTTGTTTGCAGGCAGGGAGAAGCATGATCAACATCATGGCGTGAATTTCGGCGCCATCTGCTCACGTTTCCTTCCCACGATTTGTTGCATCTCTTCTCTCCCAAACTTTCATGTGACATTTAAATTTGGGCTCCCAAGGGTCACTTGCCCATTTTGGCCAAATTTTGTCCACCTCTTCAAATCTTGACCGGTTTCTTGGCCATTTCCCCGTCCGGACTCGGAATCGAGCTCTGAAAAATCCTGGGCGTCCGGCTTAGCATCCCGCATTGGCCAGTAGCTTGTCTCAATCCGCACGACTGTCTGAAAAATTATGAAAAATCACCAAGTGTCGCTCGGGCGCCTTTAAAGCACTTTGGCGCTTAAAATCGTCCTAGATCGAGCCGCCGCCTTTGACAGTGAATATTTTTCCCTTGATATTCATAATTTTTAGCTATTTTTAAGCACTTCCCGTCACCTAAATTCCGCTCTCATGCAAAGAGGCACACATAACCATGAGGTGCAAAGAGGCACATGTAGAGCTAATGTCAAAGAGGTGCAAAATATTGTAGAGGAAATGGAAAGAGACTTTAGTGCAGCTATAGACCTCGACATACTTGCAAATGGCTATGGATAGAAGGCTAGTGATGGGTGCCTTAGTTCATGAGCAAGGTGTCCCCATGTTCGACATTGAACTCTTGACGATACTTGAGGAACTCCAACCACTCATTCAGAGGAATAGGTAACATATTATTCCATTCACAACACATTTCAAAATATCTTTAAAAGGCCATGCATATGAAGATCAATATTTTGTGCATGCAAGTTCAAACACATGGTCTGTGAAGCACACACTGAGAGTGATCAAGGAATGGAATCTAGTCCTCTAAAGTTAAATAAACGTTGTGCATGTAGATTTTTACATGGTAGCCTATTTCCTAGGCAAGCTGTTGACAATGATAGTGTTGAGAAATAGACAAATGATGTATGCTCCAAGAATAGCTGTCCTGAATCCCATATGCACAGTGAGGAGAGTGAAACAACTCAAAGTCTATAAAGCATTGTACTTGACTATGAAATGAATATAATGTCATGATGCTTTGTACTTTTAGTTAAGTGTCTTGTCATTGTCAATTCTACACAAGATTGTTTTTATGAGTCCAAGCTAATCTATCTTGGAACCTAATTCACTTGTGTAACAGTTTGTCTCTACTTGTCCATGTCATTATGAGTTTGGTCTTCATCTTTCATCCACCATAGCTTGTGTCATGCTCTAGATCCGCATCTTCTAACATGGTATCAGAGCCCAATCAGGCATGGCTTAGTAGATCATCTCCACCTCTTCCCAACTCATGTTGAGTGTCGGATCTCATCCCCAACTTCATTTGCAATTCTACCTTCAATAAAGCTTCCATGGCAGCCATATCCAACAGTACCCTATCAACTTGAAGCTTTTATGTCTCTCTCCACAGGCCAAATTTCTCTGAAATTCCTTCTAGAGAATTGTTTTCTTGCTTCCAGAGCTCCTCCCTTATACCTCAGTCATTGACATTGGGTCACTATTGACTCAGCATTGCCTATTTTTGAAGTTGCTGCCATATATGTGTCTATGGACAGCAGCACCCACCTGACTTGGAGGAGTTGTATCTCCACATAGAGGCCATATCTCTCCAAGGTCTCTTCTAGGAAAACCTTCATGAACTCCAACTCTTCTATCTGGCACATGACAGTCATCGACCACTCAGCATTGCAAAAATTGGACAACATTGTCTGATCTGCACCTGGTTCCATTCGAGCCGTCTATTCTCCTTCCACGCAGAGTCGTTTCCATCGAAATCATAGGGCTTCTATAGAGCTTGAAGAGAGCTACATTTCCATTAAAAAACTTTTGGAAATGATCCACTGTAGCTCATGAAATCAATAAAAAACCAAACCTGTGTCTAAACCCTAAGCTAGGAAGCCATAGCCAAAGCTTCAAAATTTGACATTCTTCACAGGTTCTTCTCACTGAAGTCATCAACAGCGATTTTGATCGCTAAGAAATACTCTCTAAAGTTCATTACTATTTGGAAGTGCCCAAGCAAGCTCAGAAGCCATCTAGGAAGTTTGTGAGAGAAAGCAGATCAAGTACCGACTAGTATCCATTAACACTCAGCTTTAACACTCAACTAGTGTCAATTTGACATTGATTCTCTTGTGTATCTTGACACATTAAAATACAAACATTTGCTGGTTAACTAAAGTTTAGCAACATGGCAGAGCTTGAGCAAATAGTTGAATTCAATGGAGAAGGATTTCATGCATGGAAGGAGAAGACCATGTATCACCTGATGCAAAAGGACTTGTGGGACCTATTTGAAGATGATGCAGAATGCAAGGGGGAAGATGATGAAGACGGGTTCGTTGAAGAAGACTAGCTTAAAACCAAAGAATGGAAGAAAATGAATAACAAGGCACTAGGCATCATTGCCTAGGGACTAAGTGATGATATACTACATCATATATCCATCATTAGAAATGCTAGAACCGATTGCGAGGAACGTGACAGAATGTTTGGTACCCAAGCAAAGAACTCAAAGGTAAAACTCCTCATGCGGTTTTATAAACTAGATATCAAAGACAGTGCTTCTATGACCACGCACATTAACAAGTTCAAGAGCCTAAAACCCAGCTTGCAACTCTTAAGAAGAATATTGATGAAGATGAAGCAATAGTCGTACTGCTTGCAAGTGTAAACAAGGATCCATATGAGAACCTTGTGTCCACTTTAAGTAACGTTCCGAGTCTCTCACTCAAAGATATTGAGCACTCACTGCTTGATGGAGAAAGCAAATTTAAAAGCAAAGATGTAAAAGAAACCATCTCAAGGGAAAACCTCTTATACACTAGAGGAGCTGTTGGACCCAAGGGAAGAGGTCGAGGATTCAACACTGACAACAGGAGTCGCATGACATGTCCATATTGTGGTAAAACTGGCCATATTGTTAGTGAATGCTTCCACAAGAAAAGAGCACAGCAGATGCAGAATGACCATCACCAAAGTCAATTTATGAATGAAGAAGAAGAAAAAGATACTTCCGCCACCATCAACAACTCTGACAGGCTGTTCTAAGAAATTTGTTCCCATAGTGGATCTCTATGTTTTCCTTAGTGGATTTGTTTGTAAAACCCTTGCCAAAGATGTAAAGTCTCAAGCTTTAACTTGACTAGGCTACCTATGAGCTAGTCTTCCAGGCCATGTTATCATGTAGGGGGGGCAAAATCCAGCAAGTGTAGGGACTCATCATTTGAGGGGGGTGTTGAGAAATAGACAAATGATGTTATGATCCAAGAAGAGCTTTCCTGAATCCCATATGCACAGTGAGGAGAGTGGAACAACTCAAAGTCTATAAAGCATTGTACTTGACTATGAAATGAATACAATGTCATGATGCTTTGTACTTTCAGTTAAGTATCTTGTCATTGTCAATTCTACACAAGATTGTGTTTATGAGTCCAAGCTAATCTATCTTGGAACCTAATTCACTTGTGTAACAGTTTGTCTCTACTTGTCCATGTCATTATGAGTTTGGTCTTCATCTTTCATCCACCATAGCTTGTGTCATGCTCTAGATCTGTATCTTCTAACAGATAGTAGGTGCTTTATATTCAAAATGTCAACAACTGGGCTAGCCTCAAGGGTTGACTTAGTGAATCGTATGTGAAGGAATGGCACTGGGGATCTACACAATAACTGGGTATGCTTTGACCATGTGCATCGCATTAATGATTGGACCACCATGGCAGCACATGTGTATGACCCAAGGTAGTTTCTCTTACCTGATTCTACCATCACAACACAAACTTAAGTAGCATAGTTCTCCTTACTCTCCCATTTCTTTCTTGTGTTTTTGTAGTGTACAAGAGTTGATGACTCTAGCAATATGTGAGATGAAGGAAGAGGATACATATGCACAAGCTCTTTTTTGGACAAAGATGAATGAGGTGATGGAGAAGTGTGGACACCCAAGTGCTAATTTTCAAGGAGTCATGGCAGATGAAGTAGCTGCCAATTGGAGGGCCATCCACACATTATTCAATGGTGGTCCAGACAATGTAATGTGAGGAAGGGAGAGATCTTTCTTATTTCATTGGGAACAAAGTTTCCAAATGCATACGTCATAGTATGTGCACAAGATTTTTCAAGATGAGCATAAGTGCTTGTGCCGCATGTGAAGGTGTGCAATCGCAAAAGATGATGCAACAATGCAATATCAATTCATTCGGGCTTGGTGGGCCTTAGGAAAAGTTACAGATTGCAATATACCAGCTATGGATTGTTGGCTTGGTTGGTGGCATATCAGATATCCACATTGGAGACGCACTTTGTCAGGGGTAAGACAAGTTCGTAATAGTAGGATGTGACATGTGGTGCATTTATTTTCTCATGCTCCATACCTTCTCGTGTTGTATTTTTGTCTAGGTAGTGGAACACATTGCTCATATGCTAACCATGAACTTGGTAGAGCCAATGCATGCAAGTTGGTTGGCAAGGGAGGGATTCAAGGGATCTATCAACTTGTACAATGCATGTGTCAGTGATTTGACCAACGCTCTACTACATAGAACACAAAATAACATGCACTCATTGGTGGAAAGTTCCATGGTGCAGGACCCATATCAAAGAAGCTTTTGAGTGGGCTACAACAAGAATGATTGAGGAGGTGGCAAGAGGAACTGAATTGCATAAACATCTTGATTTTTGAGGGGACAATGTGACTATAGTAAGAAAACACAATGTTGATGGGAAAGTGGGATCCGAGGAAGCCAATGCCTCTCACAAGCCTAAGTATGTGACCGAAAATGTACCTAGAAAAAAGGGCACAAGAAAACTAAACTTTGAGGTCACTTTTCCTTCCGACCAATCAAGGGTAGTATCACCAAATTGTTCGGAGGAAACGGTGGTGGAGAGAGTCCTTCATGACACCGTTTGGGCTATAAGAAGGATTCCAACTCGCATCCATGTACAATGCCAAGGATGGTTGGGAGCTAGAGAGGGAAAATCCAAAAAACCTATTAAAAATACATCACATGGGGTGCCTTCACCTTTGTTTTGGGGCATCATGGAGTGATCTAACTCAAGAGGAGAAGCTAGCAATCAACATGGAATGCGACACCAATTCATGTGGTTCTGTAATGATAGTGTGGACCATACATGGAACATTTGTTATTCCATTCAACACGCACCGCCAAAGGTTCCACAAGTATGGCCAGTGTGGCATGAGGCACTTATTTGACCATAGAAGAAATTCACATGTTGGAGAGTGGTGGGTTTATTTTACAAAAGGCGACACACAAGAGGCAGATGTTAATGAGGGCTTGTGTAGATATTGAAGAGGTGTTTCACAGGTTGTAGGGAAAAGGATAAACTCAACGTTTGCTCTACATGCAGCTGTGAAGGACCACACAGTGGTGAAGGCCTTGAAGCATGAGATTTTCAAACTAGAGATAGCTAACTTAAGTGTCATGCATGAGTGTTATGATGTGCACATTGCAAAGAATCCAACATGTAATTGCCAAGATTTCATGGACCGTGTTGCAGAAGGAAAAGCGTATTTGGCATGCAAGCACCTGTACTATGTATACCTCTGAGTGTTTGGGATGGATGCAAATGCCAACATGTTTATACACCAACCCACACTCACTGAAGAAAACTTGCACATTGTATTTGGAAGCAACACCACCTATATAGTGACCAGCAATGCAATGCCAACACTACCTCTTAGCACAACCGCTTGTATCAATTGTCTTGTATCATATTTGTTGGAGAGAGGAGGGGAACTGAGAGAGAGGGGGAGGGGAAGGAGCTATCAATGCATTGAAATTAAAGTTCTAAAAACACCGAGTGCCTACCCAAGCATTCACATTATATGAGAGAGAGAGAGAGAGACAAAATAGAGATAGAGACAGAGACAAAGACAGAGACGGAGACAAAGTCAGAGATAGAGATAGAGATAGAGGTAGAGACGTATTTAGGATTTAAGAGAAGCATTTGTTACAACACATGCCACAATTTGATGTGAGGCATTATGATACAATGTGGACCAATTGCATGCATGAGAGAGAGAAAGTGAGAGAGAGAGAGAGAGAGAGAGAGAGAGAGGGAGATAAACACAGAGAGAGTGAGTGACTAAGATGTGTGTGTGTGTGTGTGTGTGTGTGTGTGTGTGTGTGTGTGTGTGTGTGTGTGTGTGTGTGTGTGTGTGTGTGTGTGTGTGTGTGTGTGTGTGTGTGTGTGTGTGTGTGTGTGTGTGTGTGTGAGAGGGAGAGAGAGAGAGAGAATGTAGAGTGAGAGGGAGAAATTGCATGTACAACCCTAAACTGAGAGAGAGTGAAGACATGGAGTAATTCGTGAGAGAGAGAGAGAGAGAGAGAGAGAGAGAGGGGTGTGGGTCATGGTGTTCCATTCTTCCAAGGTGATCTCATGAATGAATCCACGTTACGTGCTAGAGAGAGAGAAATTGTTTACATGATATGGAGTGCTATTTGATCGAGTGTGCTAGAAAGAGAAAAAGAGAATATACACATAGAGGGAGAAACTGAGAGAGAGAAAGTGAGTGAGTGAGTGAGTAAGTGGGTGAAGGTAGTGGTGGCAATCATAGAGGTGGTGGGGATAATGGTAGTGGTGGTGGAGGTGGCAACAGTATTGGTGGCAGCAGAGATGGTGGTAGTGGTAGTGAGGTAGTCATGGTGGTGGTGGTGACAGTGGCGACAATGGCGGTGGTGGTGGTGGTGGAGGAAGTTGTTGTGGTAGTGGTGGTGGAGGTCAAAAAAATCAAGAGGTGGAATAAGTGGACTATGAGGAACAAGAAATGGAGGTTGCCCAAAAAAGCTCACTCAAAAGCTCGCTTCTCGCATGCACTCCATCTCGAGATCCATGCTCAATTACTAAATACCCAAGTACTCGATGTGGTAGCTGAAGGCATTAATTTGCAACTAATCCAAGGGGTCGATCATTCTCAAATTATTGTGGCCTACATGCAAGAGGTTGAAGATCCAAATTGAGCCCATATTGTTGTACAATCAAGGGACAATTTTTTCCCAACCAGAGCTAGCCTAGCCATTATATTGAAGATTGAAGAAGATTACCCATATCTCAATGTACTTTAACCTTATAGCAATAGAAGATAATAAAATACTACAAGGGGTGCCAATTACATGTTAACTATCCAAGCTTAAGTATTAAAGTGTGTATTTTTAGATTTGTATATTTAATGCTTGTTGTAATTTGAGTTAAATTAGCTTATCACCATGATTGCAAAGAAGGATGGCTCCATGGTTTGATTGTCAAGATACATTGACTCCCTTGAGTAGTAGGCTCAAGGAACTTATGTGCAAGTTAGTGAAGTTGAACTCTTGCTGAAATTGTGACTAGGTGAGTGCATTATAGTACGCATGCCATCACATTGTTGTTCAAGCTATGATGATGCCTCACAGTCTGATGGTACCCAACAAAAGAATAGGAAAAATGCAAAACATAAACTTGGAATAGGCTCACCACATAGGCAAGAAGAGAATGTGGGTCTAGAGAAAGAAGCAAGTTCCTTTAGGGCACAAGATGTTGTTGACCAGCAAGGAGATGAAGAATAGAATGACCAATTTTAGGCTCGATTGAGGGCAAGAATAGGCATCTTTGCTCAATTGGCCAGGGATCCTCAATTCATGAGATTCTTTAACTCACCAAAGAAGGGCAATAAGGACAAGAAGAAGACATCATCCTCTAAAGCCTCGAGACAACAAGAAGCTCCCAAAAAGAAGAGCCAACACAACCTCAAGATGCACCAAAAGTTAGTGATAAGAAAAAGCAACCAGAGCCAATGGGACCTAGGCAAGCCACACAAACATAAGGCCATCTTGGTAGTGCCAACCCAATGTATTTTGGACAATAAGACATGTATTTAAATATGGGGCACCAAGGGTTCTTTGGTGGTGGTAGGATATTCCATGCTATGGCTTCTCGAGGACGGCATATGGGGATATATTTTACAAATTTTTAGGGTATGTATCAACCAATGCATGGAATGCAAGGCCCAATATTTCTGAGTATGGCAAGTTGAATGTGAAACCCATGTATAGTGGTATGGGCATGATACCTCAAGCATGAAGTGGAATGTATGGTAATGTATCTGCACCCCTTGGTGTGTATGGGCTCAAGAAATGATTGTTGGTCATGGAAATGCTTCATATGGTGGTAGTTATAATGGAATTACAGAAAGTGGACCCTTTTTGCAACTGCCAGTTTATGATAACTTGACTCCAAAGGGCTAGCAAAGGACTATGGTGAGGGTGGGAAGAGGGTAAAGTTTGAAGCCTTTAGTGGTGTGCACGACAATTTGAAAGTATTGACATTCATTCAATCATTTGATGTTGCCTATTGGGGAGGTAACTTCACCGAAACTTCTAATATGCAAAAGGTAGCCGCTTTTTTGAAGGGAAATGCATTGTATGGTGGTCCACACTTCTAATGCAAGGTAAGGCACCATCAACATGTGTACAGTTTAAGAAAATGTTTGCTTCTAATTGCTTGAGGATCACCTTTGAAGTGGATATCACTATTTCTTGGAATATGTTGGATGCATTACAATGCAAAAATCTAGAGCGATACAATAAGAAGTTTTGAGAGGCATTGTTGCCCATTACTTCTTATCATGATGTCCCCCTTCATGAGAAAATTGAGAAGTATTCTTGTAGGCTACCTAAGGGAATTATAAATTTTTGCATAAACACCACCATGACACAAGTCACAGAGACGGCTAGTATAGTCGTGCTTTGATGCGTCAAAAGGATTTGCACTTATAACATGATGATGAGAGACATCCAAAAAGTTTTCAAAAGGCTCAAAGGAAGGGTAGATTTTAAAATAGGGTTGAGAAGAGGCAAAAACAAGTAGTCAAGTCTTGGGAATCAATTGCACGATGCAAAGAATTAAAGGGTGCAAATAATTCCTTTGTATGTGAACAAAAGGGCACATAGCATAGGACTATCCCAATAGACAAGCAATTGTTAAAACCAAAGATGAAGGGGAAGATCAAGGATTAGTATGCATTGATTTTCTTTGATATAATAGAGCTACCCAAGTGCAAGTCCATGATGAACTTACAGCTACCTTCTCAAGCTTGATTTCATAAGTGAGTCCCTCAAAGATGTCAAACTCCTCTCTCTTCTCTTAATTGGGCAAAGTCACAATGACAACCTAACTCAACTGAGTGAACTATGGGTGAACATTGGAAAAAGTCATACAAAGTTATATCGAACAAGTACTTGTGGGTGCTTAGTGTCAATTTGGGGTCTAGGCCATTAATTGGGACATCAAATGTCTAGTCGTAACATTATGGGACTAGGCATTAATTAATTATTTAAATGCTAGTCCAAGGCTACTTAATGTTGAGACCATTAAATGTCACATATGGGGATTAGCACATTAATTGTGAATAGGCACTATCCAAGTATAGGGCAAGGTCAAATTGATCATTAATTAGAAATTACAAATAGATTAGGTTATGAAGTTTAACTAATTGAAGCTAGAAATTACAAATAGAAGGCTTCAAGTGGCAAAATAGGCTACCACTTTGTCAAAATTACCCACACAAACTAGTTGAGAGCTATTTGGTGGCTTGATAAGGATCATTACAACCATTCTAAGCTATGTGGAGGTTGGGAGAGAGAGGGAGAGTACTACTACAATAGGTGCCAATAGTCCCAAGGCATCCTTAGCCACTCCAAAGGTGATTCCACCCTGCTACAGCCATCAAGAGACCAAGGAACAATAGGCCAAATCATGTTGACCTCTCAAGTTGCTGGTGACAGTAACAAGAGTAATGTGATAGACATCTGGGCCCAATAGATCAACAAAGGTGATAGCATTTTTTCTATTCCATATCAAGCTAGCTAGTAGCGGTGCTTGTAAACAATAGAATTGTGAAAAATCTCTATCTACAACTTCCTATCTCATCCTTTGGTGATCCCTTAACAAGTCTAAGCCATTCTTAGCTTGGGGCAAAGAGAAATTGAAGAAATTGATGTTGAAACCGTAAGTAAAAATTTGTGTTTCCATAGCCACCTTAGAGATCCATACTCAATTACTGAAGACCCAAGTACTCCATGGAGCAGTTGAAGGCATTAGTTTGTAGTAGCTAATCCAAGGGGTAACCCATTCTCAAATTATTGTGGCCTGCATGCAAGAGATTGAAGACCCAAATTGAGCTTTGGTGTACAATCAAGGGGAAAATTCACCCAAGCAAAGCTAATCATTTATGATAGCCATTATATTGAAGATTGAAGCAAACTAGCCTATATCTCAATGTACTTCAGCCTTATAGCAATACAAGATAAAGTGGATCCCAAAGAGGAACACCAAGAAAACAAGGAATCTACTACAAGAAAATCTATATTGTATCATCAACAAATATCTTTTTCAGATTTTATGTAACCACAACAAGGAAAACAACACCAAGAACAAGAAATCTTCATGCAGCTTCATAGAAACAATTCTCCCACAGCTTTAGCTTGAACCAAATTGATTATGCTCTTCATATTCTTCATAGAATTCATATAGAAACCATAAGAGCACAAGAGAATACACCACTTTGAATGGAAAATATCACATAGTATTCTTCTTCAAAAGTTCCATAGCTTTCTCTCACAATCTCTTACTCATAGATACATTGTTTTTCATAGATTTGGCTCTCTCTCTCTCTCTCTCTCTCTCTCTCTCTCTCTCTCTCTCTCTCTCTCTCTCTCTCTCTCTCTCTCTCTCTCTCTCTCTCTCTCTCTCTCTCTCTCTCTCTCTCTCTCTCTCTCTCTCTCTCTCTCTCTCTCTAGTACAATGGATAATCAAGAATAATCCTTCATAAACCCTCTTTGGTCGTGGATACCCCTCCCAAGAGGTATATCTTATATGAAAGGTCACTAGAGCCACTACATTGTCCCTTCATAGCTCATCAGTGTCATTGTCACTTCAACCTTTACTTCAAGTCTTCAACAACTACCTCTTCAACTTCTTCGAGCTATTTTGAACTTATATTCATCTCTTCCCAAGATTGGAAAACTTCCCCAAGCTACACATTCATCCATCATCACACTTATAGATGCATACAGAATAAAACAAAACAAAAATAGTACCATATAGAAGGTCATCTAAAAGCCTTGAGCTTACTTAAATCATTCAAAACTATCAAGAATCAATCAACAAGCTTCCAAACACTCTCAAACTTTATCAATCATTATTCTAACCCCTCATACTACAAAAGGAAAATAGAGCAAAACAAAAGGTCAACAGACTCAAATAGAACCAATCAGACATTATTAGAACCTTTTAGCACATCATAATGTAGCTTGTAATACCACATCCCCTACATACCAAGCTAAATCTTCATCATCTAGGATTAATAAATCACTTCTCAAGTACATATAAGACAACAGCATAGTGTCTCTAGTCACAGAGTCTTCAAAAAACATTCTAGTCACTTCAATCAATAAATCGGCAGAAGACCAAGCTCCACTCCAACCATCCTCTAGAAGAGGCAAATCCATCGTTGAAAGTTTGATATAGAAGGCCAGCTTGTGTTGCTAATAATAAACAAAGAAAGAGTGGTCTAGAGGAACAAACTCTTGAAACTGCTCAAATAAGTCCACAATAAATCCATTCTAGACTGAAGTCTTTCCACCTTGGCTTGGAATAAGGGGCATAAGGTAGCATTCCTTTGAAGGATCGCAAAATCCACAAGGGATAAGGAAGGAACTAACTGTACACAGTAGGACTCTGCAAAGTAGAATGGAACTGAGCCAGTTGTTCCTTAAGTTGTTGAATTTGAGTGTTGCTTTGTTCAAGGATGGTATTAGCTGATTTAAGCTCTTTTGTCCGGGAAGCTATCAAAACTTTAAGCTCTTGAGACTCTTGCAACAATCTATCCCTCTCCTCACTTACATTAACCAAGTGGGATTTAGTGTCTGCCAACTAGAAATCTCCACTTTCTAAGCATCAATAATCTTAGTCTACTACTCCATCTGGGTATAAAGATTAGAAAATCTTTCTTAAGTAGAATCTAGCTCATTATTCGCTTTATTCAACTCTTCTTTAGAATATTGAACTTCTTTATAACAAGAAGAATAAAGCTGCTAGATACAGGCAGTCATCAAAAGTTATGGATGTCTTTGCATAAGAAAAGAATTGTGTCTCCTATCACCAAGCATTGTAGAGAGGGAATGAAAATCTCCAGAGTACCATCTCAATGTGCTCTAAAAAGGTTTGACATTGTGAGCAAGGTTGGCAAAGCAACTGACTGCTACACTAAACAGAAATGGAGACTGGAGGAGGATGTGGAGCTGATTCAACCACTCAAAGAATTGTGTCTCCTATCACCAAGCATTGTAGAGAGGGAATGAAAATCTCCAGAGTACCATCTCAATGTGCTCTAAAAAGGTTTGACATTGTGAGCAAGGTTGGCAAAGCAACTGACTGCTACACTAAACAGAAATGGAGACTGGAGGAGGATGTGGAGCTGATTCAACCACTCATTTCAAGTCGCTTCCTCTGAATTACCATAAGTGGGAGGGGATCAAGATCCTCAATGACAACATCAATGCTTTCAATAGTAGGAGAAAGAGGAACCACTGGAGGATCAACTGGTAAGTTAGGAACTTCCTTTGGGGGGCAGCATACGCTAAGAAAATAGAAAGATAGGAACCAAATGTGATATTAGTCACATTACCCCTTGTGGCTCTAACAAAATCCCAATCGACCTTTGACAAGAGATAGGAACTATAGTAATTTCTTTCAACACTATTCGAGAAGTTGTGAATAACTCCTTCGAAAGGTAGTTAGAAGGTGTTTTGACAAGCATAAACCTATCCTAAAGGAATTGGTATAATTGGTTCCAGACAGGATTAGAGATCATGGAGACACTAATGCCTGAAGTAGTAATAATCCTCTTACGGTCCAATGCATCCTGGGTCTACTTCTGCAACTTGAGGATATCCTTGTTAGAGAACAATTGTCGAACAATGGGAAAAGATCTCCTCAATATGGTAAGGACAGAACTTTGCCCAAGATTTTAAGCATCATATGGATAATTGTTCCTTGAATAGGACCAGACCTCTTATTGGAAGAGGCTAAAAATTGATCATACAAACATCAGTATCCTTTGGGATAAGCAGCAATGAAAGTGCTACAAACTTGGATAATCCCGCCTTACTGATAATATCCGAATCCAGCAATGATGAGTAGTCATGAGACACCAACAAATGAACATACTAGACTAGGGGAGGAGTACGATGCGCCATTTAGATGGTATACACACACCACACTCACACACAGACAATCACAAAGAATGCCTACAAAACAACCAAAATAACAAGATATAAAATATTGACCACAAAAACTCTCACAGACTTGACCAACTCACTAACCACCCTAGGCAATCCACATCCTAGAAAAATTTCGGCATGACCTCTACACTTATGCGATCGAAAGCTTCATGCGATATATATATACAAGCACCCAATATCCCCGTATTAGGCAAAAAAGAAAAAGAAATACACACCGTATCCCTAACTCTAATCAATAACCAATAAAAACACCAAATCAAAATCAAAATCGACTATTGACCAAACTTCAGCCAACCAAGACATCTGATAGGGACTTTGATTGTTTGACTAAAACATCACCCACCCCATGTAACTATGCAATGTGAGGGGAAAGGGGGATTTAATTGAAAAATTCTTTTACAATTAATTATCAAATAATGATTTTTTTATTAGGTGATAAACCTTAATAAGAAAATGACAGTTTATTTTATTCATTAAATTTTGAGCAAAAAGATTGGAAATATATATTAAATACATGCTTTGTGAAGCGCTCACACAAGGCATGGGGGAGATTCAACCCAATTTGTCTTTTGTCTCATGTCGTGCTTGTTTTTACATTGGTTTTTGTGCTAAAAAGTAGAGTGCTTTGTTCTTGGGGACCTTTGGGAATTCACTACGTGAGCTACCTGCGTCCGATCTGCGCACCAAATGGATGAGCAATGGATTCAAGCTTAAGCACTTGCACGCTTCAAATTGAGCATTGAAGTAGGGTTTTATCCCCAAATCGGTGCTTGATGTAGGTAGGAGATTTGGGAGTTTAATCTTCAAATCAAGTAATTATTTTGAGTTTTTAATGATTAAGTAAGTAGGATAAATCATTTCAATACTTGAGCTTTGATTTTTGTTGCATTTAGAGTAGGATAGGACCAAGAAATTGAAGCTAATTGCTTTAGGGTTGCTACTATAAATAGGCCCAAAACATGGCAAAAACAAAGGACAAAAGGAGTTGAAATCCATTGACAAGGCAAGAGCATGAATTGGGCAACACTCTAGCACTAGAACAAGGGGTTAAAACCCAAGGAAGAGGAGGTGAAGGCTCAGTTTCAGTCTCAAATGTTTGAGTGAGAGAGACAGAGCTTGAGAGAGAAGAAAGAGTTTCAAGGCAAAGCACAAATCAATCGTCACGTATAGATGCTTTCTAGCTGAGTCAGGTATATACAAACCTTGCCCCTTATCTATTCTTGCATTCTGAAAGTTTGTGTGACTTGGCATGCCTAGAATCATTACCTCAGCGATTCAACTTTCACCTCATCTGGAACCATTACCGTTGGATTTGGACATGCATGTCCACTTCTCAAAATCGGGCTCAGACGTCCGATTCTGGATAATTGGACAACTTGATTTTCTAAATTGGATCACTCCGATACCCCAACACGTCCAATTGGACACATGGCTCTTCTAATTCAAAAAATCGGACAATCGGATAATTGAACCATCAGGATGCAAACACTCAAATCTCTCCAAATCAAACAATCAAACTAACCAAAATCAAACAGTGTGATTGTGATAATTGAAGGCCTGCAAATCAAACCAGAAAGCTGATAGGAAAATTTGCTAGATCCAGCACATCATGGGCTAGGTGGAGTACCTCTTGCAGTAGGAAAATCTTTCGACAGCCTTCTAAATGCATCTAATGACTCATAGAACCTCCTAACTACAGAAAGTGCAACTTGACGACCTACAAATGACAGCTAGTGAACCCGTTAGCTATCCACCAATTTAGAGCCCCAAACCGCAATTACTCCCTAACCAAGCTAAAAGAAGTAGTAGAGGCCCTAGAGAACCCATAAGAGCGACCAAAAATTGCCCTTAGAGCCATATTTGGCCAAAAATGAAACAGGGGGAGAGCGAGATATGCATTCATTAGCTTGCATTCGCAACCCACATTGTTGTCACTGGATGTGCACTTGAAAGTTGAAAGCTTGATTTTGTACCATACATGAAAAGATTGCCACGCACACACTGACTGGATGTAAGTTGAGGGTTGTTTGTAATAAGAAGAAACACACTCAAACATAATAAGAAGAACAAACCCACTAATAAGAGATGACCCTCAAACTTAGACAAACGATCAAGAAACCCAACCAGTCGGGGACCAAGAGAGAGCCAACACAAAACGCTACATGTATCGATGGATTGACATGATTGGAGGTGCAACACTGCCCAACTTAATTAAACAACCTCATCGACATCCTAGTGGAGCAAGAAGCTGCAAACATGTCAAGACCCACTCCAACCGCAAGAATGATGAACTTGACTTGGGAGATTTCCTAGTTGACATCCAATAGATAGTGAATAAATACGACTTACAAACCAGGATGGAGCACCACAATAGGCCATCATAAGACATCATAGCAGACCTCGAGGAGGAGAGGAGATTAGCACGGCTAGCGCTACAAAAGATAGCAGCTTACAACCACAAGCAGCAAACTAAGGTGATGCAGCAAGACATTAAAATGTGAGAAGTCCAACGTGTTTTAGCTCTAGCCAGTAGGAATCATACAAGACCTAGCACATAAAGGGAGAGTGCACTAGAGGTAGATTTGACGCTGAACGAGCTTCTCATGAAGTGGCTCATAAACAATACGTCTATAGAGCAAAGTGCAGCAACCTTAGAACCTCATTGCTTGCAAGGTTAGGAGTCACCTAAGGCTCTAAGAGCACAATCTAAAATTCCCGCAATCATGAAGCAGCTAGACATATACTAGCCGAAATGACCCATATAGCTTCATAGAGCAGTTCAAGCAAGTCTGCGAGGCTAATGGCCTCATGGACCTTGCCCAACATACGTAAACTTTTGATCTTTACCTAGATGATAAGTGTAGAACATGGTACACTAGCTTAGATGCCCAACTCAAAGAGAGAAGCTCTAGAAACTCAAACTAAGATGATACTAACTCCAAATCCCAAAAGAGAACCACGGCATCTGGCAAATGGTCAGTTCCAGGCATCCAAGATAAAGGGAAAAGCATTGACCAAAGCCAAGAGCTAGCAAAGATGAAGATGGAGCTAGCAAGGCTGCAAGAGATAATGAGGAGACCTACGTGCCCACATGTCCAATGCGTGCATTGCGGTGGAAGTCTCCTACCAACAAAATGTTAGGACCCTAGGTCCTAACCTTGCGCCAATTGCAGTAGGTTTGACCATGATGCCATGCATTGCAGGCTACCACTTCCATACTCGCAATCGTACAACCAGCCATACCTAGGGGATAGGCCACCAAACTTACTTGGAATGGGAGCCCTGTTGGCTCTTCCAACGCTTAATGATATGAAACCGGCCATCCCTAGAATGGAGATTAATCCCACAACCATCCCTAGGATACCTGGACCTTTCGTAACCCACCCACCAATGAGTGATGCTCCGATCCATTATGTGGAGGAACCAACTAATGGGGAGGCATATGTGAACCCTTACATCTTGTACAACAAAGAGGGAAACCAAGAGCCAATCCAATGTTGGATTTGTAGTCACCTAGGACACATTTCTTTGTGCTGCCCTAAGAGAGAGCAAGCCAATAGAGAGAAGGCTAAACTCAGATGCCCAAGTGTGAAATCACCCATCTGCCTCGTCGATTGCCCTAGAAGAAAACCATCCTCTACTTCAACAATTATGCCATTAGTGCCATTAGGATCAAAACACTCAATGGAGAGGCTACACCCATCCCGTAGCATGTTATTACTCGAGCACAGACAAAGCTCTCATATCATTGCCAGGGTCTAGTAACCTAAACACAACCTCAATAGGAAAAAAGAGTCATAGGCAAAGGAAAAGGAGAGCTAAGGCAAAGATCGCACTTAAGACAAGGAGTGCCATGACACCACCTATAGGAAAAAGAGTCACAAATGCAGAGGTAAAAACATCCACTCCAAAGACTATAGAAAAAGGGAGTGCTAAGGTTGGGGAGTACCCTAGCCCAAGGCACTAGCTTGAAGCCATAGATAAGGTCAAGGAGTGGGTGAGCCCAAGAGCACTTAAAGGACACAGAGCCCATATTAGAATATGAAATTAATGAGCTTTCTAGTGTGAGCACACTGGTCTCGTCGACTCGATTGAAGTCAAGAGATGCATCTGTACCATGAGCAGCACCACATAGGCAAAGCCTAGGTACCACGAGCCAACAAACTAGCCAAGACCATTGGCCAAGAAGCATGGAATTAGGAGGGAAATAGACAGCTGGCAACCTTCTTACAATGCTAGTGTCAACCTCTGTGACTTTGCACCTAGGACACCTGCTTAGGAAGAACCCAACATGCTATGGCAGGAGTTGAAGCAGTGGGTGGAAGGACCAATCGATTAGGGGCAGCTAACCTGCAGGACCTCGATTCAATGACTCAAATACTGAGCTTGATGATGCACTCAGTACCCAAGTCCTTACATGTTAATGCTTTCTAGGAAGGCACTAAGATGCATGCAGTCTTGCCTATCATGGCACTAAGAGACGCAATGAGGAAAGGAATTGTAGACACTAGGGCAAGAGTCAATGTGCTTAGCCATGCAATGATCCAAGCTTGAGGTAACTTCGCCTATTGAGAACGCTAGGTTCAATGTCACACTAGTCAATGGGATGAAAGTTAAGACATTTGGAGTGTTGAAGAATTGGTTGTTGGAGATCACAGGAATCCAATTTTCAATGGATTTCATCATCATGAAGGGTATAGACTACAACATCCTGCTAGGCCAACCCTGGTTTCGGAGCTCATTGTCAGAGCATTTGGGGTCAAAAGTCTACCCTGAGGGTAAGAAACAGCAGGGTGAAGGGAGATTCAGGGAGAGGAGTAGATGAAAAAGAAGGGGCTTAAAGAAATAGAAGATGTAGAAGAATACTCGCAGAGGTGAAGCCTGTCAATTTATTTCTGCATTATGAGAAGATAAATCTCTTATAGACAAAAATGTGCATTAAAAAATACATTCCTTTATGCTGCTCAAAGTGCTAATCTGATGCCTCCATTGGCTCCGAAAGGGAAGTAAAATACTAGGACACTTGGCCAAAATTCTGCCAGATCACTCCTTCTGCATCTCCTAGTTTAGAGTGTTGTTCATCACTGCCTTCAAATTGTGATCACACATAGCGTGATTTCGCCAATCCTTCTTTTTACATAAAATCCTCCCAAAATTGCTAAAAGCTACACGCTTTCTTTTACATGTCATCCTATTCTAGAAGTTGTCTTCAATTTTTGGATATTTATAAGATATAATATCTAAAATATCAAATATTGGCTAAACTTGTCCAAAAATCTAGTATTTTTGGACCATTCACACTACAAACACTGACATTAATGACTAATATGCCATTGGCTCTCTAGATTAATAAGAACGTCGAATGAAAATGCATTCTAGAGTTTTTCACACTGTGTCTGCGTAGCGGCATGACATCCATCCCCTCTTAACCTACACATCCTCCAGCATGTGCCAAAGTCTTATGGATCTGCAGTGTCAAAAGAAGTATCCTATGCCATGTCAATTTCTTCATCTTCTACCTCTTCTTCTTCCATATTCTCATGTTCATGCTCAACAAAATCTTGAATGACTTCATACATCTCTAAAGTATCAACATAAATAAACTCTTCCCATGTTGACAATACCCTGTGATTAATGCCTTCCACGAGACAATTGTTTTAACTGCTAGATCATTATGCAATCTCTCGGCTTTTGCAAATAAGCCAACTCTTGCATAAGCATCTACCAGTGCATTGGCAACAAATTCATCTTTCAAAAATCCCTCTTTTACAATTTCTATATGTGTTTCTTTGAACCCAGCCTAAAGACCTTGACCTCCCACCAACTTTCAAACTACACACATAAGTGACATCATTAAAAGGTACACTCTCAAACTGCATTTGCTTAAGGCAGCTTAGAAATTCCTCATTCAGGCCATGTTCCATGTACCCAATAATCAGAGCATTCCACAAGACAACATCTTGGATGGTTGAGGTGTCAAACACATATTGTGCTTCTATAATTGAACCTATTTTGGCATACACATTCACCAAATTGTTGATTATGAAGGGATCACTCTCAAGCTCTTCCTTGACAACCTTTGCATCATGTGTGGCAAGCACCTTCTGCACGTTTCGTGATATGATGCATACTTTTAGCACACAAATATGTGTAATTATGTTTGAACCCACACCCTCCAGTTGCATCTTATCAAAACACTCTAAAGCTTCCTTTGCAAGTCCATGTCCAGCATACCCAAATATAATTGCAGTCCAGCAGACAACATTTCTAAGTGGTAGGTCATCCAACACGTGATGCACTTCTAGAAGCAGTCCCCATTTCACATACATGTCTATCAAGATACTGGTAACACCAAGATTTCTTTCAAGCCCCTCAATAGCATTTTCAGCATGGAAACCTTGGCCCCTACCTTTGGCGCATATGCTTCCACAACATTTTAAAATGGATATGTAAGTAATAGCATCAGGAGAGAGACCACTTTTTATCATCTTTCCAAACAAATCAAGTGCTTCCTCACTAAGTCCCTCCTCAGCATAGCTTCCTACTAATATCTTCCATGAGATTACTAATTTAACTATCAAATCATCAAATTCATCCTGTGCATCTTCAAGTGAACCACATTTCATATACATATCAATCAAGGCATTACCGACCACATCCTTCCTTCACAATCAAAGCATGGGCTTTATTCCCCTCATCTAAAGCTCTCATGCTACCACAAGCTTTTAAAATGCAAACAAATGAGGCACCATCCAGCGAAGCATAATCGTGCACCTACATGGCATTAAAATAATCCAAATTTTTCTCACTCAATCCATTTCTGACAAAACCTACAGTCAGTGTAGTCCAACAACTACATTTTTAACTGGTAGGTCATCATACACATCATGTGCTTCTGCAAATGATCCACATCGGGCATATGCATCAATCACACTATTGATAACATATTGATACCTTCCAAACCCGTGTTTCACAATCTCACAATGTACACCTAGAACTCCATCTATTGTTCCCATGGTAGAGCAACATTGCAAAGAAGAAATGAAGGTAACCACATTTCGTGAAAAACGGTCCATCTTCATCCATTGCAATGTTTCTAATGCCTCATCCTCTAGACCATGGTCAATGTATCATGAAACCAAAGCATTCCATGAGACAACATCTCAAGTTGGAAGTTCATCAAATACCTCAAGTGCTTCTGCCACAACCCACACTTTGCATACATATCCACCAGTGTATTGCCAATATATAGATTTTTTTCAAAGCTCTGTTTTATAATTTCATTGTGTAATTCCTGACCACTATCCATGGCTCCTATCTTAGCAATCCTTTCAAGCTACAAACATAGGTGACACCATCAATAAATATACCCTGAACTTGCATATCTGCTAAGCACTTTAGTCACCAAGTCCATGATCCACATATTCTGCAAGCAGAGTTGCCCACATTATAGCATCTTGGTAAGGCAATTCATCCATGAATGCATGTGCTTCCCCAAAGAGACCACATTTGGCAGACATATCTACCAGTTGAGTACAAACAAAAACATCCTTCTCAAACCCCTCATTGACCACATCCACAAGTACTTTCTAGCCAATATCAGCAAAATTCAGCTTTGTGCAAGCCTGTAATAGTGCCTGAATTGTAAACGGGCTTGGATGGACAGAATTTGCTTGCATATTTTGGAACAAAGTGAGAGCACCTTATATGTCACCAGATTCAATGTGCCTTTGAAAAGAGAAGTCCGAGAATGCTCACTTTGCTGGACAAGCCTGTGAAAAACTTGCTTAGTAGTAAGCCAAGTCTACTTTCTACGAGCACAGAAACCAAATGGTTTCCAAGAACCTTGTGAGACTCAAGTCCATTTTTGTATATGTGCATATTCACAAAAGAAGCATATGTTGGATTCTTCTCAACCTTGCATTGCAATAGAAGGGACATAAGATTGTCCATTGAAGGGAGGTCATTCTAGAATTCTAATAAGGAAAGCTTGTACAATGCTTCCACACTTCCATATATGCTTATCAGCATGCTACCAACAAAAACATCCAAAGTGAGCTCCATGTTTGAGACCTTAGCATGTAAAACTTGTACCATATTCAAACACAATATGTTGCTCAATTTCTCTTCAACAAATCCTTCTCCTTCTAAGATGGAACCAAAAGCATGAAGGGCAATTATAATTACCTGCTTATTCCCCTTCCTCTTGCATTTGCATGTATAACTGCAAGGCATAACAACATCAACCATAACATCAGCCACAAAACAAGACTACTGATTTGTTCTTGTGTCTTTCATCTAATGTTTGTCCACATCAGTGATTTTTTTCCATAAAGTTGTCGAGTTAAGAATAAACAAATGTATAAGAGGTCATCTAGGTAGCATACAAAAGCCATGAGCACAACTAAAAAGAGAATAAAAAAGGCCACATCGCTACTAGCTGAACAATGAAATACTAAAGCCCCTGAAAATTGTTGCATAATAGCAGTGATTGAATGCATGCACATAATTTATAAAGAGGAAACAATCAAGCTTCAACAACAATGGCCACCAGTTTATCTTCACCTCATCCCTAAGAGTTTCATGAGTACAGTCTCAAAAGAGGAACGGCGGCTTGGCATCAGAAGCAATGGCACATTTAGTCTAGCCTTCCATTGTGATACCAAACTCTTCAATGAATCTATAGTTCTACAAACCTAGTCAGTCTCTATTCAGCTCAACCCGTTCTGTAGTACACCACCACGTAGACTGCCTGATTGCTTTCCCTTTATGGAGACCATGAAGGAAACTGAGTAGACATGGAGCACTTCAAACAATAGCTAAATGAAACTTTTCCAAGAAGGCTATGTGAGAAATAAAATAATGTGCACTGAACATAGTGAGAGATTGTATAAGTGGGTACCTTGATGTAGGAAACACTAACTAAAGGTATAGAAAATCCTAAAACTACAAAGCTCTGCAATGGCCAAACATAAATGCTGCTCAAGGAGAAAAGTCACCATGAGCAAAAAGAGGCAAGGACACTCCAAAACACATCTGATTTATGTTTAGCAACATGATTCTACTAATGAAAAGTGCAGCCTTTTCTCTTTGACTGAGTTCAAAGTAGAATTCCAGCATAATACTCCGAGAGACAACATTGAGCTGTAATAACCCAAAAAATACATTCTCTACATCTACAATGTTGTTGCACTTAACATAGAATTTCAAAATATTGTTACCAATTGCAAGATCCAATCTAAATGCCTTCCTATGAATATCTGCATTCTCAAGCTCCAGGACAAATGTGTATAGCCACCTTCGAAATATTCAAGGTGGCATACCTCCAGAGTCTCTCTCTCTCTCTCTCTCTCTCTCTCTCTCTCTCTCTCTCTAAGAGGAACAGAGTCATCAGACAGAAGATATGGCATATTTATATGCAGAGGACATGGGTCAGCCTTGCACAGCCACTGCCATCGAAGATGGCACATTATTATACACAGTTCTTGAGTATATCAGAGCAGGGATTCATAAGGCAGATGGACCAAGGAGGTCTCAGAGAACAGAGGAGCAAAGGAGGGCTTCTGCTCACATAGTCAATATGGCCTTGATGGTTGAGATTATGAGAGAAGTAAAGGAGCCAACTGACTTAGAAGAAGCACTTGCAGATCCATCATGGAAGGCTGCTATGCAGGCGGAGTATGACAGCATAATGAAGAATGACACTTCGGAGCTAGTGGATCGACCAGCAAAGCGAAAGGTTATTGGCACCAAGTGGATCTGGAAGGTAAAGTACAAGGCTGATGGTACCTTAGAAAAGTACAAAGCTAGACTGGTTGCCCAAGGATTTTCACAAGTTGAAGGGTTTGATTTTCAAGAGTCATTTGTCTTGGCTAGTTACAGCTTTTATGAACAACATTAAGAGCCTTGGCATAACTTTGATGTCTAGCAATTGGGCTACCATGAGTCTCCCGTAAGATTTTAGCATTTACCTCTCTCTTTTTTTGAAACATGAATGTGATCTCGGTAGTACACTAACCATTTCTTTCGTGTTAGTCCTTTATCTTGACTCCTTTCTTTTTACAACTTCCACCTTAGAGTACTTTGGCCACAAGCATTTCATATTCTAGATCCTACGAGATTGCTTGACATAAAAGGTTAAGTTTACATACATAAGCTATCTCTAGCAAACCTATAGAAGTGAGGCATGGTAATTGGTCCTAAATCCTTGTTTCCACATGTGTTCATACTCATTATGGTTTTCAAGTCTCATCCATGCTTGGATCTAGGAAATAATAGCAAGAATTGTAAAACAAAGATTTGAAAGCTCCTTAAGAAATGCTTTGTGCATATTTCAATATCATAAAATATTAGGCTAATTGTGTCACATTCTCTCCTCTCACCATCAAGTTTTGACCCATTGTTTATTATCTCCACACATTTGAAGATTTCATGAGATATGCGCACCTCTTGCTTTAACTAAAATAAATTTTTGCACATAGAGATTGGATATTGATCACATGGTAGAACTTTGTGCATGAGATTGCATGTGCTTTTACAATTTGGCTCATGCACATGTGACATTCTTCCATGCATTTGGTAAGGAGCTCTCAAAGAACAACATGTCACAATGAAAAAACTATAGTCATAATCCAGGGTGCTTTTGTTTTATTCATAATGTGACATGTGACTATCTTAATGATTTTGACCCCACTTAGCTTAATAAATTTTATATTATGAAAGTTCTCTTTGTGAATGATAGAGATTTTGTTTGTTTGTGCTTATCCTTCCATTATTCAAATGCACACATATGCACATTTCTTTGTTTAAAAAAGTGGCTAAATTTGACCAAAGAGTACAACTTCTAACCATATGCTCTTTACTATAAGGCATATTGGCTAAACTATAACAAATGACCCTATTTCTTTGTTTAAAAAAGTGGCTAAATTTGACCAAAGAGTACAACTTCTAACCATATGCTCTTTACTATAAGGCATATTGGCTAAACTATAACAAATGACCCTATTTATTCCATTGGTGCTTCCAAAATTTGTGCTTCTATGTATGAGGTCTAGAATGCATGATATTTTAGTGGATTTAACATTCTCTTTTCCTTAAAATTTGTGCACATATACAAATAACAAAGTTAGGACGTTTATTTTTGAGACCACTTACTCAATCTCATGTTGGACTCACATTTCTTTGTTTAAAAAGGTGACTAAAATTGACAGAGAGTACAACTTCTAACCACATGTTTTTTACTATAAGGCATACTAGGTAAAATGTAACAAATCGCCCTATTTATTCCTTTGGTGCTTCCAAAGATCTTGATTGTGTATGAAGTCTATACTGCATGATATTTTAGTGGATTTAGCATTCTCTTTTCCTTAAAATTTGTGTGTGTAGTCAAATAAAAAAGCTAGGAAAGCTATTTTTTAGAACACTTAGTGTGTCACATTGGACTTATTTCTTTTGGTTGATTTGACTTAATCTTGTTATTATTGCAGATCGAATGAAAGTCACTATCAATATATATGTTACTTTTTGTAAACATGGTGATGTAATCATAAAGGATTGCCAAGACAAGAATAGAGGTTGGGTTAGAAGGCTTACTAAAGCTAAAGATCCCACTAAAGGTAAAAGTGAACAAAGCAAATAGAAACTAGAGAAAAAGATTCACATAGTTAAGCATGAACCTTGTAACATGGGTAGGATAAACCTATGATTCCATCACATTCTTAGTATCTACTAAGATATCGAGTGATATGTAGACATCTAGCTCAACGTTTCCTCACTTAGTTGGCTCGTACTCTAGCTTCAGGCCACAAGCCTCTCTCTTTCAACCTAATGAAAGCAAAGAATCAAGGAAGGAATTAAAGTTTATAGTAGATTCACCTAAAACTTATCTTCTCATTGTAGTCTACTTCCCACAAAAGTGGCAGATGGTCTCAAGTTTTGAATATACATTCCTTGTGCACCAAGCTCTTGATCCATCATTGCCATGCTCCACTCCATTTCACCAAGAGTATGTAGGAGAAGAAGCTTCGATAAAAAGTACATGGTGGAGCGTACAAAACCTGAGCAAGGGATAAAGAGTGCATAACAAATAAGAGAAGGATAGAAACTTCTTTAACTCCAAAAAAGCTAACACAAATATGGCTATGTTCACCCATGCACATCCACTATGAAGTTTAAATGGTGATTTAAATATATGATAGGTGAAGAGTTTAAGGCTAGATAGAAGAATACGGAAAAGGTGAAAGATAAATTGTACATGAATTTGGATCACAATCTCTCTTTTATACCTCGTGAAGGTGGTCAAGTTGGCATGTTTGATTGATCTACCACATATAATGAGCCTTTCCTACTCACTTATAGAATATTATAGTGAATATTTCATTTTCCATCAAGCTGAGTATACTACTTGGACTCCCATAGCCAAGGGCCACTTCTACGGCCTTTGCATCCCAAAATAGGGATCCCTAATAGTTCCTACACCCTACCACTCAATGCAATATGCCTCAAGTTACCACTAGCTTAACCACCTATCTAACCCAATGACCAAACCCACAAAGGTCCTCTTTTGGCTATTCAATCATATACACATCATTTGACGTACAAATCATGATACATCAGGCTAGTTGATGGATTCTTCTCATAATGGGGACCTTACAACTTTGAGCACCATGGATCATTAGCAGCAACTTATGAGGGTCGGACATTGAGCATATATAACCCCCCACTCACACTTTCCACCTACATGTGAATTACATCCCTGGCTCAAAGCTAAGCCTTTGAAGATGAACTTGAAGTAGATCCTTCGTAAGATCTTTGATGAATATATCTACTCCATTCTCCTCTATTGGCCAACTCTATATCCCATCCTAAATCAAATCATGCACATATTAATACTAGTTATCAATGTTTGGCGGGCATGTGAAACACTAAATTGTTGGTAATGTAAAACTCTACAATCCCACCCTCAATCAAATCATGCACATAATGATACTAGATTTCAATATGTTTGGTGGACATGTGAAATATTATATTTTTGGAAATGGTGATGCAACTTTAATTATCATTTCTTAGCACTATTGGATCTTCATCATACACTCCCATATGCCATATAATCCTCCTTAATGATACTGCTTCACATGCAACAAAATAAGCTGCCTTATACTCTCCTTCCATAGAAGACAATTTCACTATTGGTTATTTCCTATTGATCCATGTGAAGATTCCTAAACCCAAAGAGAAACAATATTGAAAAACTTACTTCCTAGAATCACTATCACACCTACTTAGTCTAAGTCATAATTCTACATAAGAGAGCTTTTGAAACTATATGAGATACTATAGTCAAGAGTTTCCTTCATGCATCTAAGCATCCATATCCTAGCTTTCTAATTACTTTAACATGGTTCATTTAAGAACTTTCTCAAAATGCCAATCGCAAAACTAATATCTAGCTAGATGTTGTATAAATAGATAAGACTATCGATCAAGCTCCTATACCTCCCAATGTCTACGAGTGTTCATGTATCCTCAATGGATAACTTTGAATTGACCTCTATAAGTGTAGCTATCTACAAATTAGTCATGTCAAATGATTTCAAGATCTCCCATGCATACTTCTTTCTAGAGATGAAGATTTTTCATGGCTCATGTTACACTTCAACCCCCAAATAATATTGTGGTAAGCCCAAGTTTACCATTTCAAACTTAGAGCTCAAATCCTTTCAAGTCTAATGGATCAGATCTTCATAGTCACCTATAAATAAGAAGGTTTAAGACAATCACTACAAACGTTTCATTATCCCTATAAATAAGAAGGTTTAAGATAATCACTACAAACGTTTCATTATCCCTTTAAACATTCAAGTTAGCATCTGAGGCATATCTATTGAAGTTTAAGCTTTTAAAAAAACTTATCTATCCACTAGTACTATGGTCTAAAAGCTTGTTTTACTCATATAATTCCTTTTTAGCTTATAATTTTTTTTCTCAAAACTCAACCCTAGTGGCTGAGCCACATACACCTCCTCCTTGAGGTCACCATTCAAGATTGTCAAACCATATTCATTTGGTATACTAATTTTGGTGACAGCCCTGTAAGTACTATGCAAATAGTAATCATTCTAGTATTAGAGAAAATGGTTCTTGAAAATTAAACTCTGTCAATAGATTAGCCTCAATAGCATAAATCCAAAGCTCTGCTCGATTGCAAAGTATCTAAGTAGCTCTATTGGGGGTAAAGGTGCCTCTGCCTAGCCGCCCGTGTATTACTACACTGACAATACTCGCCACTACACATTGCAGGTGGCGGGCGCCCATCACAGTCACTTATTCTTTATTCTTTTAGTGACAGTTTGAATAAAGGAAGGACCGGCCACACATTGTGGTTGTTGGAGTTTCCACTTTTGAGTCTCTCTCTCTCTTGGCTCTTGCTCTCCATCCACCATAGCTCTCACCGCCAAGCTTCTTCCTCCTGGGTTCCACTTCCCTTTCAACTGGTATCAGAGCAAAGGCACTGGAGCTTGCCTGGCATTCTCTTCAGCCCGGATTTGAAGAGCTTCAATGGTAGCCATGGCACCTTCATTTGCAGGTATGTTTTGATCAGTGTAGGCATAGCATCTACCATACCAAGGTTTGCAATCAAACCACCTAACCAGATAGCCTCCTTGCAAGCCTCTGTGGCTGCAATATACTCGGCCTCTATAGTAGAAAGAGTCATACATTTTGCGCCATGGATATCCAAGAGGTAGCCCCTCTAGCATAAGTGAACACATAGCCATAAGTGGACTTCCTACTATCTGCATGTCTTGCATAATCAGAGTTAGTGTACCCCACGACTCCTGTATCCTAGCTACCATAGCAAAGACACAAATCTCTTGTGCCCTTCAAGTACCTCATAATATCCTTCACGGCACCCCAATCTTTCTTGCCAGGTGTAGCCATATAACATGCCACAACCCCAACTGCAAAAGCTATATCTGGACGGGTGGCTATCATGGAATACATAAGACTGCCCACGGGCTGATGCATAGGGAATCTTGGCCATCTTGGCCCTCTGCTCATCTTTCTGCGGACAATCGGCCTGTGAGACCTTCATATGAGAAGGTAATGGACAGCCAATAATCTTAATATTCTGCATGCGGAAGCACTCAAGGACTTTATGAATGTACTCCTTCTGTGACAGATAGAGTAGTCCCTGAGATTGATCGCGCGTAATGCGCATATCAAGTATATGAGAGGCATGTTCCAGATCTTTCATCTCAAAGCTCTTCTTGAGCTGAGCCTTAAGAGCATCTAGCTCCTCATGAGTTGTCCCTACTAAAAGCATGTCATCCACATAGAGTACCAAAATTAGTAAAGAACCATCACAGGCTTTCTTCGTGTACAAGCACGAATCCATAGCATTGTGGCTATAGCCCTATGACTGCATGAATGCATCAAACTTATGGTACCATTCCCTAGGTGCCTGTTTCAAGCCATATAGACTCTTTTTAGCTTGCACACTAGGTGTTCCCTGCTAGGGTCGGCAAAGCCCTTAGGCTACTCCATGTAAATCTCGTCATGCAAGTCCCCATGTAAAAAAGCTGTCTTGACATCTATCTAGTACAAGTCCAGGTCAAGCTGTGCAACCAAGGCCAAGACTAAGCGTAGGGTGGTCATCTTGACCACAGGAGAAAAGACTTCATCAAAGTCAACATCATGCTCCTGCTTAAAATCCTTAGCAACCAAGCAAGCCTTGTATACTGGCTTGGGGTGTCCAGGGGTACTTTTCAGCTTGTACACCCACTTGCATGGCAAAGCCTTTTTACCCTAAGTCAAGGAAACCAAAATCCCAAGTCTGATTCTTATGCAATGAGTCAAGCTCAGACTGCATAGCCCTCTCCCAAGATTAACAATCACCCCTGCGCATAGCCTCATCATAAGTAAGAGACTCTCCTGCATCTGTAACCAGTACATAATCCATAGAGGGTGCAAAATGGTCAGGAGGTCGTCTATCTCTAGTAGAATGCCTCAACCCAGGCTCTACTACCTGACTGACATCCTGTCTAATATCAGCATGTCTAACATCTGGGCCATGAGCATCAGGTGATGCTACACGCTATCTAGCTAGCCGTGGAGTGGGCTAAACAGTAGCAGGTGGCTCCTCCTAAAAGATAACTCTGCGTACCTGAACCACTTTCTCAGGCTGCATATGCATTTTGTCCTCATGAAAGATGGCATCATGGCTGCGGATCACTTTTTGTGCCTACGGATCCCATAGACGATAACCCATCTCTCCTGCATCTCCATAGCCAATGAAAATGCATTTGACACTTTTAGGATCTAGCTTATTGCATTTGTCCTTGGGCACATGGTAAAATGCCTCACATCCAAAGACACACAAATGATCATAAGAGGGTGGCTTGCCTGCCCATACCTCCTTTGCAACCTAAAAGTCAATGCCACTACTAGGTGACCTATTAATGATATGCACTGCAGTAGTAACTACCTTAGCCCAAAAGTGTTGTGGTAAGCCAACTTGGCTAAGCATGCTACGGACCCTTTCCTGAATGGTCATGTTCATACGCTCAACCATACCATTCTAGGGAGGGGTGTAAGGGGCGATCAACTAACACTTAATACCCTGCTCATCACAAAACTACGCATTTCAGCCTATTCCCAGACTGGTTCTCTACTAATGCAAGCCAACGTTGAAATGTGTCTAAGACATCGGATTTTCGCTTTATAGGATAAGCCCAAACCTTACATGAGTAATCATCTATGAAAGTAACAAAGTACTTTGCCCCACCAAGTGATTGACAGGGCATGGGTCCACATACATCTAAGTGCACAAGAGCCAAGGGCTCACCCATGTGTTTCTTACTAGACTTTTGATGGGTATTTCTAGTCTGCCTGCCATACAAACAATGATCACAAGAATCAAAATGTGAAGAGTCAAAAGGCGAAAGATACTGCAAAACACGGAGCATTTTCATTTCTTTAAGAGACATATGCCCCAAACGAGCATGCCAAAAGGATACATGGAGAATAGAACCCACATACAAAACATGATCCAATGTAGCTCCAGATACAAGTAAGGGATAGAGGCTACCAGACTTGGCACCTCTTGCAAGCGCAAGCCTGCCACGAGTAATCTTCCATGCAAAGTCTCCAAAAGACACAAAATACCCTGCATCATCAAGCTGTCCATCTGACATAAGGCTACGAGTCAACGCAAGTACATGGCATACTGTCTTTTCTTATTTCTCTCTCACTAGGGCAGATTCACCTTTAAGTGGGAGGTTGTTGGGGATAAAGGTGCCTCCGCCCAGCCACCCATGTATTACTACACTAATAGTACCCGCCACTGCACACTGCAGGTGGCGAGTGCCCATCACAATCACTTATTCTTTATTCTTTTAGTGACAATTTGAATAAAGGAAGGCCCAACCGCACATTGTGGTTGTTGGAGTTCCCACTTTTGAGTCTCTCTCTTGGCTCTTGCTCTCCATCCGCCATAGCTCTCACTACCAAGCTTCTTCCTCCTGGGTTCCATTTCCCTTTCAATCTCAACATAATTGAATGCTAAATGAGGAATACATGCTCAATAAATCATGTACATGACATTCGAGCATCCAAGATACATGAAGTACATAGCTAGGAGCATAAAACTTAAAATCTTTAAGCCTGTAAGTGAATTATCATTGTAGAAACTAACCAAAACTCATTAAGACATGTAATTGAGCTCAATGCAAAGCTCAAGGCATTCCATAAGCATATCTAAGTGTGTAGAATCAATGTCATACATCAAAAACTTGGAGGATATCCTCACAGATTGCAGGAATTGTCCTTTTTAGACAAGACTTGTATCTCAGTTAAAATGCGAATATAAAGTTTACTTCTAAGGAACCTGTGTGAACTATTTTCATGTCAGTGCCATAAGTTACATGAATGAATCTTGTTCCCTAAAAAGGCTTAATTAAGGAAGTTGATTTTAAATGTCACACATAAATGTGATAGGACCTAATTAGACAACTAAAGAACATCTATTGAGGGAAGCGAGGTGGTGGAACCCTTGATGGGTCTGTCTTATGGCAAGGTGGTCCCAGAAAACTGGGAGGCTTCTCACAAGGTTTTACGAACGATTGTCCCTGAGAAATTATTAGGACAGAACCCCGATCCATGCCGTTTTAGGGGACCAAAATGGGACTACGGGCAGAGAGGTTGAGCGGCACATCCCTCTCGTTTCCCATTCTCTTTGAACCAAGTGCGACATGGGTCTGCTTCGGCTTGGGTACCTTTTCGTAAAGTAGGATCTCCAAAACCGTACACTAGAATGCTGTCAAGAGACCTTGACCACTAGGAACACAGATTTTAGGTTGATCCCAGTGGGTTTGGCCGTGAACGTTCTGTTGCAAGGCAGACTCGAGAAACCCTAGACGACAAACCCTGTAAAATTCCATGGGAGTATCGAGTGGCATCGCTTAGATTCGTCTCTCGATGGACCACTAAAAAAGTACTTGGACAGCCGATAGGTGGGCATGCTATAGTTCATATTAGAACCAACTAATAAAATAATCAAGATAAGAAGGAGTAAAACAGGAAGAGTAAAGTGATGTTTCGCTAGAAAATATTTTTGTTTCCTTTTACTCACTTTTGGATTGTTGTTGCTTCCAAACTTACGAGGCATGGAGCAAGTTCCTCATATTTCATATCATGTTCGGGATGGCTATGAACCATCGACATGATGGGGATCCTGGATTGGCTCTACAACCCTTCACCGTTGTATCGAAAAGACATTGGACTTGGAGTGCAGGTTATTGTTACATGGATGCCAATTGGCTTGCCTATCTTCAAAACAATCTGAAGAGGTTAAAATGGTTGGAGGACTTGAAGATTATCAAGTTATTCATCTTCCATGAGGCACGTATGAACTCGATCCTACACATCAAACCCTAGCAGATAGAATAGACTCGCTACATCTATGAGGAGGTGGTCAAAGTCTTGACAACGAATAGAATTAAAGTAATGGGAAGAAACGAATGTCATGGCTATCAAAAATGGGGATTTCCTGAACTTCCCATGACTTACCGCTTCCTGAGAATCCATTCACCAAATCCATATTACTATTCTGTCCCTGTAGCTGAATCCAATAGGGAATTACTAACCTAGTGTTGATGTTTCTCTTGAAAGAAAATCATCCCAACCAACCCCTATCTATCCCTGAATAATTGTTCTTGAGGCTTATGCTTCTTTATGGATAAATAAGAATTTTATGATTATTTGATTCGTTGCATAGTATTGATAAAAAATAATATGTGCACTGTGATAAGTTGTGAAGAGATATGTAAACGTAATCCTACCATGAAAATTTGAATTGAAACCAGATACAACCCCAAATGTAGAATCAGAATTTTGCTCCCGCACTAAGCCTAGCAAAGGCACAAGAGAAGAACTTTCTTCTCAAACAAATTAAACCACCAGAATTTGATAGGAAAGGGAAGACTGTTGAAGCCAATGCCAAAATATGGATTGAATCCATGGAAGATTACTTTAGTGCAGCAAGAACAACACCCACAAACCAGGCTATGATTCCTAGCTCAAACTCATCGGTGAAGCTAGGCTCTGGTGGAAGTAATGGTGTAAAGACCAAGCAATCACGGAAAGCACAATAACTTGGGATAAGCTAAAGGAAGCAGTGCAAGGAAGATACATGCCACATGCATACATACTCAAAAGATGAATGAGTTCTTTAAGCTGAAATAGTTAGGCCTATCTATGGAGG